>NW_016108134.1:11751-15622 GCF_001604975.1 Cebus imitator
TGGAGTCTTGCTCTGTTGCCCAGGCTGGAGTGCAGTGGTGCAATCTTGGCTCACTGCAACCTCTGCCTCCCGTGTTCAATTGATTCTCCTGCCTCAGCCTCCTAAGTAGCTGGGACTACAGGCACACGCCACCACGCCCAGCTAATTTCTGTATTTTTAGTAGAGACGGGGTTTTACCATGTTGGCCAGTCTGGTCTCGAACTGCTGACCTCAGATGATCTGCCCACCTTGGCCTCCCAGAGTACTGGGGTTACAGGCGTGAACTACCACACCTGGCTTTTCCTTTTTTCTTATAAGGACACTCCTTTCTCTTATGAAGTCCACTGCCTACATTCAGGATAATGTCATCTCAAGATCCTGAATTATGTCTGCAAAGACCCTATTTATTTTTTTTCTTTTTTTTGAGATGGAGTCTTGCTCCATCACTCAGGCTGGAGTGCAGTGGCATGATCTCTACTCACTGAAACCTCCACCTCCCAGGTTCGTGGGATTCTCCTGTCCCAGGCTCCTGAGTAGCTGGGATTACAGGCAACAGCTAGCATGCTTGGCTAATTTTTTTTTGTATTTTTAGTAGAGATAGGGTTTCATCATGTTGGCCAGGCTGGTCTCAAACTCCTGACCTCAGGTGATCCGCCCACTTCAGCATCCCAGAGTACTGGGATTACAGGTGTGAGCCGCCACACCTGGCCAATTACTGTATTTTGTGTAGAGACAGAGTTTTGACATGTGGTCCAGGCCACAGGAATTCCCTAATTCCTAATCAGCCCTGTGTGTTGGATCTCACAGACACATCCATTTACTAGTTGGAGAAGTCAAGGCTTAGACAGGCAAGACAGGTCTGACACAGCCTCTGTGGCACTGCCTCTCCGTCAGCATTGGGGACATACCCCTGCCTTTCCAGGCGCATCGGGGGTCTTAGCTTGTGATAGAAGGTATTGGCACAGCTGTAAACGCTGCCTGGGCCTTTCTGTGGCATGAGTTGCTGACAGACCTTTTGCTCTGGTACCGCCTGGACGTGTGAGGCTGCGGGGCAGAGGCCAGTGGGCTGGGTCCTCAGGCCAGGCAGAGGGGCTCAGTCCTCAGTGTCTGCCGGAGGATCGAATCCAGGGTGGGTTTTTTTTCCCCTTCTTTCATCCCTTTTTATTCTTTTTATTTTTTTTTTGAGATGGAGTCTTGCACTGTCACCCAGGCTGTAGTGCAGTGGCACGATCTCGGCTCACTGCAATCTCCCTCTCCAGGGTTCAAGCAATTCCCCTGCCTTAGCCTCCCGAGTAACTGGGATTACAGGCATGAGCCACCATACCCAGCTAATTTTTGTATTTTTAGTAGAGATGGGGTTTCACCATATTGGCCAGGATGGTCTTGATCTCCTGACCTCATGATCTGCTCATCTCGGCCTCCCAAAGTGCTGGGATTACAGGCGTGAGCCACTGTGCCCAGCCCGCCTTTTCCTTTCTCTGTTGCATGCAGCCCTGCTCTCTAGAATGGAGGCATTATTTTATTGTAGGAGCTTTGGCCTAAGCAAGCTGGGTGGGCACTCACATTGGCACTTCCAGGCTGCTTACCTTGGACAAGGATTTCCTTGTTCCTAAGCCCTGGTTTTCCAAGCCACCTAACAGGCGTCACAGTCCCTTGCTTACAGGGCCTGGGCAAGGCCTGGGTGGTGGTCTCAGCACAGTCCTAGGTTACAGGGTGAGCATCTGATAGATGTCACTCTTGCTGGCACATCTGGATGAAACAGGCTAGAGCAGTGCTGCTCTGGGTGGGCCAGTGGTCCTTGGAGGCCCTGAGGGCACAGTCCCAGGGAGGGGCTTAGGTTGTGGGTGCCACGAAGCACGCGGGGCCGGCCCAAGGGTGAGACCCAGGTTCTCCGACTTCCCGCTGTATTTGTCCTGTGTCACGTTCATCCTCAACTCCTGTGGCTGTGTTGCCCAAGCTAGGAGCTCCTGCGTCCAATGGCCATCCCTCAGGGCTGGGTTGCTACCTGCTCGCTCGGGGCTCTGCTGGGTGGGATCAGCAACCCCAGGTTCTCCGGGCCTGGGCTACCGCTGCGCCTGCACCTGGCCTTGGCCCTGGATCCAAGAGCCTCGGGACACTGGCCCTCAGACCCTGGCACCTCTCGTCTTGCCAGCAGGGGTGGAAGACCGGATCAGAGCAGTCAAGGGGTGGGAGTGAGAGGCCAGTGTCTCTCAGCCCTTCCTCCCCACCCTGGGTGACATTCTCCTTCCACTGTGGTGCCCCGGGGAGGCTGGTACAGCTGCCCCTGGGTGCTACTGAGAAATGACGTCATGTGCCGAGGCCACTGGGGAAGGTGGTATTTCTGGCCGAGCAGGTGTGTGGCCTGTGCAGGGCTCCTGGCAGCTGAGCTCTAGGTCTTCTCAGCCATCCGGGCATTAGCAGGTTGACTTGATATTTCTGGAAGGAGAGGGAGCTGAGAGTACCCAGCCGCCGAGCCGGAGTCCAGACGAACGTGCCAGAGTCTCTGCATTTGCGATGGGGATGAGGTGGCCGGTGTGGCGCTGGGCATGATCAGGCCAGGCCTCTATCTTCTGTGCTGGGCGTTGCCTGGACAGAGAGCTCACGCAATGCGGGCAGCAGTGCTTGTGCCCAGCTGGCCAGCGGCAGGACCCGTCGGGCCCTTTGTGTCTTTACCTGGGGCCCTGGTTGCGCCGATCAGGGTTCACACCTCCAGCTAGTCCTCCTGTGCCCCAGACTTGGGAGAAGATGCTTCCTCCTAGGGAGCACAGTCCCCTGTGGGGTCTGATGGAGCCTGCTGGAACTTTGAGCTCAAGATGTGGGCTGCGTTGCACTGCATCAGCTCTGCGAGGGGCCCTGGGGCCCGTGTGTGGTGGGGTATGGCCTGGCTTTGAACATGCACCTGTGGTCTTCCAGGCTCTGGGATTTACTGCTTAGATCTCGGCCTCTTCATCTGTGAAACAGAGCTAATGGCTTCTGCTCCCTCCAGCCACTGTGGGAGAGACATCTGGGAAGCTGCGGCAGTTCCAGCCCCGGGCAGGGAACGTGAAATAACTGTTGGTCGCTATTGTTACCCATAACCATCAGGCAGGTCACATCCTAGGACACACAGAAGTTGCAGGTGCATAAGCCATGGGTGGTGGGGCCGGCCCAGAATCCAAGCTCCTGCTCTCCCCTTTGAGGCTGCAGTGAGCCATGATTGCACTCCTGCACTCCAGCCTGGGTGCAAAGCAAGACACTGTCTCAAAAACAAAAAAAACCAGGCCAGGCGCAGTGGCCCATGCCTGTAATCCCAGCACTTTGGGAGGCTGTGGCGGGAGGATCACGAGGTCAAGAGATCGAGACCATCCTGGCCATGGTGAAACCCCATCTCTACTAAAACACAAAACTGAGCTGGGTGTGGTGGTGGTGGGTGCCTGTAGTCCCAGCTACTCAGGAGGCTGAGGCATGAGAATCGCTTGAACCCAGGAGGCAGAGGAGTCTGCCCCTCATCTAGGGCTGAGAGGGCGGGCAGGTGGCTTGCTGGGTCTTGTGATGTGGACTCTGTCACCAGCAAGGCCACTGAGCCTGGTTGTTTACAGCCAGGAGGGGACTGGGAAGCACCAGGCTTGGCTTGTGTGTGGAGCTGGAGAAGCAAAGCTCCAGAGGCCTTCTGGGCATGGCTGCCGTGCCAGGCCTGCGGGCTGTGCCTCCAGGGGGTGAGCAGGAGTTGCAGGCTCAGCTCTTCCAGCCTGGGCTCGGTGCTGCCTGCCCCTCCCTCCTGGGGCTCAGGTTAGAAACCCCGATTCCCTGCACGTCTCAGCCCCACACCCACTCCACTGTCAGGTCATGTTGCCTGCACCTCCACAGTCTGTCCAGAATTTCACCACTTGTCTCCGCCGTTTTTTTTTTTTTT
>NW_016108134.1:17182-18807 GCF_001604975.1 Cebus imitator
CGTTGGCCTAATCATATTTATTTATTTATTTATTTTTTGAGTCAGATTCTCACTCTGTCGCCCAGGCTGTAGTACAGTGGTGCCATCTCAGCTTACTGCAACCTCCGCCGTCCCGGGTTCAAGCAATTCTCCTGCCTCAGCCTCCTGAGTAGCTGGGATTACGGGCATGCGCCACCACGCCTGGCTAATTTTGTATTTTTAGTACAGACGGGGTTTCACCATGTTGGTCAGGCTGGTCTGGATCCCGACCTCAGGTGATCCGCCCGTCTCGGCCTCCCAAAGTGCTGGGATTACAGGTGTGAGTCACTGAGCCCGGCCTGGAGTGAGGAGGTCACTCTTAAATAGATGTCCCGGCCAGGTGTGGTGGCTCATGCCTATGATTCCAGAACTTTGGGAAGCTAAGGCAGGCAGATCACTTGAGGTCAGGAGTTCGAGACCAGCCTGGCCAACATAGTGAAACCCCATTTTTACTAAAAATACAAAAATTAGCTGGGCGTGGTGGCAGGCGCCTGTAGTCCCAGCTACAGGGAGGCTGAGGCAGGAGAATCGCTTGAACCTAGGAGGTGGAGGTTGCGGTGAGCTGAGATTGCGACACTGTACTCCAGTCTGGGTGATAGAGAGAGACACGATCTCAAAAAAAAAAAGAAAAAAGAAAAAAAGAAAGATGGCCAGGAACGCCTTGTCAGGCAGTCCTCTGAAGGCCTCAGGAGGGCAGGGAGGAACCCTTTGGTGCGGAGGAGAGCCTTTGGGCAGAGGGCAAAGCCAGTGCAAATGCCCCCGCCTCCCTCGGGACTGCCCTGTGATTCTGCTTCTCTGGGTTGTTGATCCACCAGGCAGGTGTGGTCCCCCGAGAGCCCCTCTTTCTGCTCCTCCTACCCCCATTAGTAATATCTTCATAATCATAAAGACAGTGGAGACCGGGGCCCTGTTACCTGCCCGTGGCCCTGGGCGCTCCCTTCTGGGCTGGGGAGGCCCAGACCTTGCCCCGCTCCCCTCCTGCAGGGTGGGCTTCGGGCCCCACCTGTGTCCTGGCCCTCGGCTGCCCTGACCTCTTGCTGCCACGAGTTGCTATGGGCTGGGCCTGGGAATCTTAGGCCTCTTGGTGAGAATTCCTCTCAGGCTAGTGGAACTGTCATCACAGAGCCACATGCCGCCAGAGCGCCTGCCCGCCTGACCGCTCCTGTCCTCTCCCTGCCCATCATGCTGGGGGCTCTGGGGCGACACCCATTGCCCGTGACTAGCCCTCAGACCCGCTGACACCAGTAGCCCCCACCACAGGCCTCCCTTCATTCGCCCAGAAATCTCAGCCCCTCCCAGCCCCTCTGTGGGCTTCCTCTGGAGGACCCTCTTCTCCTCCTGCCTCACCGCTTCTCCCAGAGATGTGGTGGGAGCCTGCCACCTCCCTGTCTGTGCCCAGGACCCCCTTCCTGGGGCTTTTCTCAGCAGCCACCTGTGCCCTCTGCAGCCCTGGGCATCCCCTGAGAGCCCCGGCCCTCTGCTGGGCTCAGGCCTGGGCAGGCGTGTGTGTGTGTGTTTGTGTGTGTGTCACAGAGCAGGGGTTGGGGTGGCAGTGGGGTGTGGGGGGTGAACCCTTGCTGAGGTCTCACATTAGATCCTCCCTCTGG
>NW_016108134.1:20077-23273 GCF_001604975.1 Cebus imitator
GCCTCCTCTCCCTGTGGACACTGGGCTGCCTTCCTGCGGGCCACACGGGCTTGGAGGCATGTGGGCACTGCCTGCTTGGGGCCCAGGAACTATTAATATACTTGCAGCCACAGGGCAGGCCCCGTGCCCGCCCAGGGCCCTGCTGTGCTAACCCTTCCCCATGTATCCCGCCCAGTGTCCTCTGTCCCTCTCCCACAGATCCCCGTGGTAGGGCCTGGTGTCCTGTGTGGTGTGACCGAGCTGTTTTTCCTGGCCCCCGCCATGGGCCAGCTCTCTGCTCTTGTTATCCCTGTGGCTCGGCGGGGTTCAGTAACCTTCCCTGAAAGGCCACACGGCCAGGCAGAGTGTGGAGTTGACAGCAGGGACTCAGGAGGCCCCATGGGCCAGGATTTCCTCACTGCTGGGCCCATTCCCACCCTCGTGTCCAGAAAGGGGTGTGAGTGTGTCATAGCTGGGGAAGTAGGTCCCCCTGCTGTGGGGGCGCCTGCCTAAACCTTCCCCGAGCCCTGATCCTTTCCACACTTCGAGAGAGGCTCTCTGCACCAATAACTCCAGAATCTGTCACCTCCCTAGTAACACAAATGCACAAGGAAAATATCCAAAGTGTCTCTTACAGCTCAGAAGGGGAAATGGATGATCTGTCTGGCAGAGTCTCAAAATAGCTGGGATTTCTCCAAGCCCAGTCAACTCTCCAGGCCTGAGCTTCGAGCCGGGGCCTGGGTGGCCTGCTTGTCTCTCCCGCTTCGTCAGGCCACTGGCTCTGTGCAGGGTGGGGGCTGGGAGGTGTCGCCATGCCCGCCCTCGGGGCTCTCCCTGCCCTGGTGCTGCTGACGGGCTGTGAACACTCAAAAGCTGCTTTCAGGGCAGCCTGGCTCCTGGGGGGTGACTCCCAAACCCCCCTCAGAGAAGGTCTGTGGCTCAGGTTCTGGGGGGGGGGGCGCGCTATCTGGTGGTTTTATATTTAGCTGGGCAGTGGCTGTGGTTGCCACTCGGGTTACATCTGGCACAGGAGCCGGCAGCACCAGGGCCGGCACGGGCTCCTTTCCAGCACCGCGGCAGAATTTGATCGCGCCTGCCTGGCCCAGGGCTGCTTCGTGTGGGGAGGTCGGTGGTGGGGGCTGACGGCCGGCAGCTGAGGCTGCTGGCCACCGTGGGCAGAGCCGAGCGGCAGGGCGGGTGGCAGGCGGCATGGACATGAACTTGAGCCTGGTGGCCCGGGAGGCCACCCCAGGCCTCCTCCCTGGTCTCAATGGGCTCCCCAGGCCCGCACCTCCAAAGGTGACCAAGAAACCTAAAAAGGCTGTTCTCTTCTTCGAGGTGGAGATTCTGGACGCAAAGACAAGGGAGAAGCTGTGTTTCCTGGACAAGGTAGGACTGGGGTATGGGCTGCCCTGGGCCAAGGGCACTGGGCCTGGGACCCCGTTCTTTCCAGCCTAGGAGCTGTCCAGCTGGGCCCTTCATGCCCCACCCCCCTGTCCTATGTAGGGGTACGCCCTCACTTGGGGTAGGGTGGATAGCTGTGGCCCCTGGGTGTGGTGGAAATGGAGGCACAGCAGCCTCAGTGGTCCCTGCAGGGATTTGGGTCCTGGGAGGGTGGTAGAGGAGTGAGCCTTGTCTCTGCTGAGGCCAGGCCTGGGGGAAGGGGCTTGGGCTGTCTGTCCCTGGGAAAGACAGAGGGCCTTTGCTCCTGGGGGAGTCATGGGTGAGGAGTGGAGAGGAGGGGCAGAGAAATGCTTAATCTGCCTCTAGCCCGGCTGGGGGCATGCCGGCCGAGGCCCACGGTGTCCTCACACTGGTACGGCCCTTGCTGCTTCTTCCCTGACCATGGAGGCAGAGGCCTGGACCCTAGCCCTTCCCGCTTCCCATAGCTGCAGCCCAACTCACAGCCTGTCCTCCCCTTCATTACCTCCCCATCCTGGGTCGCTGTGGCCTGTGCTTCCCCCAGGTGGAGCCCCACGCCACCATCGCGGAGATCAAGAACCTCTTCACAAAGACCCGTGAGTCTGAGGCCTGGCCACACTACCATCTGCAACCCCTCTGACCAGGAACCTCAGGGTGGGAGGAATCCCGTCCTGCATGCCTCTCCCGGGGCCTGCAGAGATGCCCTGTGTGGCCCAGGCTTCTGGGGTGTGACTGGGGCAGGCGCCCCACGTGGCACTCCGCAGGAACGCCCTTGCTGGGCTCTGGAAAGGACAGGATCCTGCTTCTGTCCGTGCTCTTCCGGCCAGTGGCCTGGAACTGCACGGGCCTGAGGCCTTGCCCCCAGGGGGTAGGAGCTGTGGGGGTCCCTGCATCCTGGGAACCCTGAGACGCTGACACAGCGGCTAGGCAGCGGACCTGTTGAGCCCTGCCAGACTGTGGGCTGACTGCCCTGTTCTCCCCGCAGACCCGCAGTGGTACCCCGCCCGCCAGTCCCTCCGCCTGGACCCCAGTGAGTATAGCTGTCCGCTCGGCCCACCCCCTGGGCTCCTGGGGGCAGTGTGAGAAGGCCGGGACAGCCCCTGAGCCCTGGCCTGCCTCTCTGCAGAGGGCAAGTCCCTGAAGGATGAGGATGTTCTGCAGAAGCTGCCCGTGGGCACCACGGCTACACTCTACTTCCGGGACCTGGGGGCCCAGATCAGCTGGGTGACGGTGAGTCCTAACGCTGCCCACGGCCTCCTTTCCCGTCAGCCGACTGGGTGACTCATCTTGCCCCCTCTACCCTCAGGTCTTTCTAACAGAGTATGCGGGGCCCCTTTTCATCTACCTGCTCTTTTACTTCCGAGTGCCCTTCATCTATGGCCACAAATACGACTTCACGTCCAGCCGGCACACGGTGGTGCAGTAAGTGGGGCAGGCGGGGGGAGGGTAGGGGAAAGCGGAAGACCTGCCGGACCAGCCCCCGCTGAGCCCGCTCCCCCCGACCAGCCTCGCCTGCATCTGCCACTCATTCCACTACGTCAAGCGCCTGCTGGAGACGCTCTTCGTGCACCGTTTCTCCCATGGCACCATGCCTTTGCGCAACATCTTCAAGGTGAGAGCCCGCCCTGCCTCTCCGCCCCAGCCCGCCCCCGCCGAGCCCCACTCCTAGGCCCCTGCTGTTCACCACGCCCTCAGAGCCGTGCCTTAGCCCCACCCCTGCAGAGCCCCGACCCAGCCTCACCTGTAGGCCCCTCCTGTTCACCACGCCCTCAGAACCCTGCCTTAGCCCCACCCC
>NW_016108134.1:23334-27683 GCF_001604975.1 Cebus imitator
GCCCCGACCCAGCCTCACCTGTAGGCCCCTCCTGTTCACCACGCCCTCAGAACCCTGCCTTAGCCCCACCCCTGCAGAGCCCCGCCCCAGCCTCACCCGTAGGCACTTCCTGTTCACCACGCCCTCAGAGCCCTGCCTTAGCCCCACCCCAGCTTCACCTCTAGGCCCCGCCTATTCTCTGCAGCCCTACCGCCACAGAGCTCTGCCCCAGCCTCACCCCTAGGCTCCTGTCCTCCCCTACCATGCTTCCAAGCCCCTAGGGATGAGACATGGGCAGAACCTGTCCTCTCCAGCGCTGGCCCAAGTCGCATCCCTGCTCTGCTCCCTTTCAGAATTGCACCTACTACTGGGGCTTCGCTGCGTGGATGGCCTATTACATCAACCACCCTCTCTACACACCCCCTAGTAAGTAGCCTGAGACCATGCTTCCCTCCCCCATGGCCCCCACCCACCGGGCCCTCCCCTTATGGGCTCCCCTCCTTGCTTCCTTTTCAGCCTACGGTGCTCAGCAGGTGAAGCTGGCACTTGCTATCTTTGTGGTAAGGAGGCTGGAGGTGGGGACGGGGTTGGGGGAGCCTGGGTGGCCCTGGGCTGATCCTGCTTCTCTGACAGATTTGCCAGCTCGGCAACTTCTCCATCCACATGGCCCTGCGGGATCTGCGGCCCGCTGGTGAGTGCCTGCAGGGGGCAGGGGGACAGCTGGGCTGGGTGAGGGGGTCTGACTTTCTCTTTCTGCCCTGCCTGCCAGGGTCCAAAACTCGGAAGATCCCATACCCCACCAAGAACCCCTTCACGTGGCTTTTTCTGCTGGTGTCCTGCCCCAACTATACCTACGAGGTGAGGGGCTGCCTTGCTCATCCCTCTCTGCCCTGGGGCTTGGAGTTCCATGTGGAGGGGCCAGCCTCTAGGAGGGGCGCCTGGCTGGGCAGCTGCTTCTGCCCCTTGCACAGGGAGCACTGGGAGGTGGAGACCGCTGCCTCCCTGCTCTGGGAGCCGGGAGGCGTGTGCTGCTGCGTTTCCGCTGTATACAGCCATGCCTACACTGGAATTGGGCTTCCACCGCTGACTCAGGAAGCAGGGCTGTGGGGAGGTGGCTGGGCGAGGCTGGCAGAACAGCGGTCCTTGCCCAGCCCTGCCGGCCCTCATCCTCCGCCCCTGCCCACAGGTGGGGTCCTGGATCGGCTTTGCCATCATGACGCAGTGTCTCCCAGGTGAGCCTGCCGCCCTCCCTCTGTGGGGCCCTGCTCCTCTGGGCAGGCAGCTCCTCCCTGACGCCTGTTCTTCCCTGCAGTGGCCCTGTTCTCCCTGGTGGGCTTCACCCAGATGACCATCTGGGCCAAGGGCAAGCACCGCAGCTACCTGAAGGAGTTCCGGGACTACCCGCCCCTGCGCATGCCCATCATCCCCTTCCTGCTCTGAGCGCTCACCCTTGCCTGGGCTCAGCCCCCACCTGGGGGCATCCCAGGGGAGGGGCGGGACTCACAGCTCTTCAGCACCTGGAATAAAACCACCTGCCCGTTGGACTCAGGCTCTGTGTGTTTCATTCTGGGCTTGGGACCACCACACACTGCCCCTCGCTCTCCCCAGCCTCAAGTTGACACGGTAAGAGGGGGCTCAGGCTGAGGGGCCCAAAGGTTTTATTTGGTTCATAGGGTGGGGGACGCACCCCCTACAGGGACACCTCGGGGGCCACTTCTCCGGGTCCCTGGCCTTTGGCCAACTCTGCCGCCGCCTTCTTCTCCCGCCGCTGCTTCCGCAGGAGCAGCCGCCGCTCCCGTTCATACTCCTTCATGCGCATCACATAGCTGGGGCAGAGCGCCAGAGGGACTGTCAGGTCCCTGGCCAGGACATGGCCCCCACCCTCCAAGCACCGGGAAGCAGAGGGGCTGTTCCAGAGCACTGGAGGGGCCTCCAAAGAAGACAGACCTGTGTGCCTGTGGCTTGGGTCTGGGGTCTGCTTACGAAGGTGGCAGGGCCTCCCACTGGAAACTTGGCTTGGCCACTCCCCAGGAGGCTTCAGCCACCTGCCCTGTCCCCATCTGACAGGCCCCTAGAGAGCCCTCTCCGGGACTAAGGTGGGGCCAGGCTTGAAACCTCAGGGTCAGTTCAGGATCCTGGCCTCAGGAGCCACATTCTGCCTTGGTGCCAGGGCCTGGGGCGGGGGGGAGTGCAGACCAGAGATGTGGGGGACTCGAGCCAGCCAGGGCTATGGGGGATTCCGGTGGGCCAGGGGAGTGTGGGGCTTGGGCGGGCCAGGTCGTGGGGGGCCGGGTGTGGGGATGTGGGAGGCCGGGGACTCACTCTTGGTGCTCGCAGTACTCCCAGTCATGCCGCTCATGCTTGCAGGCCAGGATGTTGGGGAAGTTGTCGCGCTTGCACTTGAGCAGCCGGATGAGGTAGTGGGCACAGTAGTCCCGCAGCTGGAGCCTCAACTGTGCGTCCATCATCTGCTGCTGTGTGGCCACCATCTCTGCAGGGAATGGGTGGGGCTCAACCAGGCCAGAGGCCTCCCACCCCAATTCCAGGGATCCCACAGGGACCGAGGCACACGGCATCAGGAAGCCACACCTCGGGGTGTTCCCCATGGACATCCATGTGGCAGACAGCAGTGGATGGCAGCTGCCTCTCTCGGATGCACTGTCCTGAAGGGGCCTCCATTTCCAATTTGCACAAAGCCCACTCCAGACACCCAGGCCCAGAAGGCTCTCCATCACCCAAGGCACTTCAACTCCCACATGGGATACTCGCCTCCCCTCCCCCAAGGATGCCTGCCCCAACTCTCAACAGCCCCGCTTTTCATGCAGTCCCAGTTCAGAATCCACCTTCTCCCAGAGCACCCCCTTAGCCCCCAACCTGCACCTGGAGCTCCAGTCAGCACTCTTAGCCTTTCTTGTCTGAAACCTGCCTGAGTCCCAGCTCTGCAATGGCTGGAGGATGGCCTCTCTCTCAGTCTCAGAACTGATCCTCAGGTCATGGACATTATCCAAGCATCCACCGAGCTAATAGAACCTGTAAGGTACTTAGGCACGGGCTCAGAAGACAGCTGGACTAGTCTTGGGGCCCCACTCACCTAGCAAACCCGACTCAGGACAAACAGACCTTCAGGAGGATGCTGACGGGGGCGTCAGGAATCTTGGCAACTCACCCCCAGCCTGTGCTTGGCGATCCTGCACCCCTTCCCCGCCGCCTCCCTCAGACCCAGCCCCTGGCCCTCCTGACCTCCACATCTTTCTCTGTCCCAGCTGCTTCCCATCCGCCAAGTCAGACAGACACATTCACGTCTCAATGGCAGTTGTTCCAGGCTGGCTTCTCTCCCCTCTGCTTCCCAGCTGCGATTCTCTCATCCCACTCAGGCCCAGGTCCTCCTCTCCTGCCCCTTGTCCCACTCTTTGGCTTCTGCCCCAGCCCCTCACTGCCCAGACCCCGCTCTCACAGGGCCACCCAACAGCCCAGGACACCAGCATCCCGCCTGCTTGCTTGCTTCTTTCCTGTGGCTCTTCCCACATCCCACCTCCCAGGTTCCGTCCCATCTCCATGGCTGCCCCACAGCCTTGTTCAGAGAGCCTTTTTCTTTTCTTTTTTTTTTTTTGAGATGGAGTCTCACTCTGTCACCTAGCTGGAGCACAGTGGCACAATCTCGGCTCACTGCAACCTCCGTCTCCTGGGTTCAAGTGATTCTCCTGCCTCAGCCTCCCAAGTAGCTGGGATTACAAGGGCCTGCCAACACACCCAGCCCATTTTTGTATTTTTAGTAGAGATGGAGTTTCACCATGTTGGTCAGGCTGGTCTCGAACTCCTGACCTCAAGTGATCCACCCACCTTGGCCTCCCAAAGTGCTGGGATTACAGGCGTGAGCCACCACACCTGGCCTGAGAGCCTTTTTTCCTGCTGCCACCCCATATGTAGATGAGCCCAATGTGGTCCCTCTACCCGACACCTCGCTTGAGCCCCTGGCCTGGGTATGACCTGCAGCCCCCCAGCCGTTCCCTGTCGGTGCTTGGAGCTCCAGGTGGCAATCCTAGACTCCTCTGCTTTTGCCTCAAACTTACAATCAGCTAGTAGCAAAGACCTCACAATACCTATTGTGTGCTTAGCAGTTGGGATACAACAGGCAACACGATGCACAAGCATCCCTGCCCTCAGAGGGAGACACAAAACAGACAGAACACAGAGCGCCACAGCGTGTTGGGCAGTGCTTAAGCATTAGGGAGACCAGCCTGCGCAGCACAGGAAGACCCCATGTCTAGAAAAACATAATCAAGCCGGGCGCGGTGGCTCAAGCCTGTAATCCCAGCACTTTGGGAGGCCGAGGCGGGTGGATCACGAGGTCAAGAGATCGAGACCATCCT
>NW_016108134.1:28798-31791 GCF_001604975.1 Cebus imitator
AAAAAAAAAAAAAAATTGTAGAGATGGGGTCTTGCTATGTTGCCCAGGCTGTTCTTGAAATTCTGGCCTCAAGCAATCCTCCTGCCTCGGCCTCCCAAAGCATTGGGATTATAGGCACGAGCCATTCTGCCTGGCTCGGAGTTGTTTTTTTCTTATCTCCCCCATCATTATGTTCAGTTGCACAGGGACAGGCACCAAGGAAGGGAAGGGGATGAGTTTATCCAGAGTAAGTGAGCAAGAAGGGCAGCGGGTTGCTGGCATTTGCAAAGCTGATCTTGGGTAAAGCAGGATGTGTGAGGCAGTGGGAGGGAGGTGAACGGACCAGTGGACTGCAGGTTCACTGGGGTGGAAGGCCTACCTGGAGTGAGGACACTGGAGTCATGATACCACCTCCCAACTTTCTCTCAAAGTTTCTCTCAGGCTGCTTAGAGGTCTGTCTCAAGCTTGTTGCCCACTCAGCAGACAGTGGGACCTCTGGATCAACCAAACCTGATTGTGTCCCTCCTCTGCTTAGAAGCCTTGGCTCTGCCACCTCTCTCTGGTCAATCCCTATCCATGACCCGTCACATCTTTTTATCTTTTTTTTTTTTTTTGAGACAGAGTCTCACCCTGTCACCCCGGCTGGAGTGCGGTGGCCTGATCTTGGCTCACTGAAACCTCCACCTCCCTGGTTCCAGCAATTCTGCCTTAGCCTCCCAGGTAGCTGGGATTACAGGCGTGCGCCACCACCCCCGGCAAATTTTATATTTTTAGTAGAGATGGGGTTTCACCACGTTGGCCAGGCTGGTCTCGAACTCCTGACCTCAGGTGATCCGCTGTCTTTGGCCTCTCAAAGTGCGGGGATTACAGGTGTGAGCCACTGTGCCTGGCCTAATTTTTGTATTTTGTCATAGAGATGGCGGTTTACCATATTAGCCAGGCTGGTCTCGAACTCCTGATCTCAGGTAATCCCCCCCACCTTAGCCTCCCAAAGTGTTGGGATTACAGGCATCAGTCACTGGGCCCAGCCACCCTTCACGTTTTTGTTTCCAGCCACTGCCTCCTGGAAGCCTGCCTGGATACCCCCCAGCTCTGCCTGATTCAATCTTTCCCACTGAGCTGTGAGTTCTCTGGAGACAGGGCCTGCATCCCTCCTGTTCCCTGCCGTATCTGCAGTCCCTAATGTGGGGCATGGCCCAGAGCTAGCGCTCTCATGCCTGTGATATTACTACATACATTAAAAACAAAAACAAACACAGAAGGCCGGGCGCGGTGGCTCAAGCCTGTAATCCCAGCACTTTGGGAGGCCGAGGCGGGTGGATCACAAGGTCAAGAGATCGAGACCATCCTGGTCAACAAGGTGAAACCTCGTCTCTACTAAAAATACAAAAATTAGCTGGGCATGATGGTGCATGCCTGTAGTCCCAGCTACTCGGGAGGCTGAGGCCGGAGAATTGCTTGAACCCAGGAGGCGGAGGTTGCGGTGAGCCGAGATCGTGCCATTGCACTCCAGCCTGGGTAACATGAGTGAAACTCCGTCTCAAAAAAAACAAAAAAACAAACAAACAAAAAAAAACAAAAAAAAAAACACAGGAACCAAAAAACAGCAGTGGCTCACATCTGCAATCCCAGCATTTTGGGAGGCTGAGCAGGATCACTTGTGCCTAGGAGTTTGAGACCAGCCTGAGCAACACAGCAAGACCCTCGTCTCTACAAAAAACAAAAAATCAGACTGGCATCCGGGCACACTCTTGTAGTCCCAGCTACTCAGGAGGCTTAGGCGGGAGGATAGCTCGAGCCCAGGATGTCGAGAATGCAGAGAGCTGTGATGGAGCCACTGCACTCAGCCTGGGCAACAGAGCAAGACCCCATCTCTACGAACAGTACAAAAAATCAGCCGGGCGTGGTGGCACACATCTGTAATCACAGCTACTCGGCAGGCTGAGGCAGGAGAATCGCTTGAATCCGGGAGGTGGAGGCTGTAGTGAGCCGAGATCGCGCCACTGCACTCCAGCCTGGGCAACAGATTGAGACTGTCTCAAAAAAAGGCTCGGCCCAGCTCTGCGAGCCGCATTCCTGCCCGATCCCCCACTTGTCGCCTTTCTTTTGTCCCCTGGCTTTTGCTCCAGCCGTACCCTTGGCCTGGAACGCCTCCACACTCAGGCGGGATCACGCGCGTCCTCTGAACTCCTCCGAACCCAGTCTAGACCCAAACCCAGACACAACACGTGAAGTTAGGGCCCAGCTCTGGGGATCCCGGGGTTCGGGGGTTCAGGCGCCGGTGCCAAGCTCCCTCCGGCCGCGCCTGCGCACTGGGCCTCACCGCGCTCCTTGCGCTCCGGGAAGCCATAGTCGGGAGGGAAGGTTGGCAAATTCAGCGGGTCGGGTTCCGTCGAGGCATCGCCCAAGTAGCGCCGGACCAGGTGCGCCCCCATGGCTGCAGTCGCCGCAGGTTCCTGCAGCAGCCGAGGGTCACCGCGCTCCTACCCGGAAGCACTGACCCCTCAGCTAGGCGTGGCTTCCGGGTCGCTCAGGCCGCGGCGGAGATCATAGAGATGAAGGACTCCAGAGGGCGGCTCCGGTCCGCATGGCGTCACCTCGCGGACAGGTAGAGGCGGGACAGGTGCTGCGTCCCCTCGCAGGATATAGCTGGACGGGAGAGGGGACTTCCCTGAGCCTGGAAATCCATCTGGGCGGGGCAGAAGGGGACGACGTGGGACTGAGGCCTCCCTCGACCCTGTCTGGGACTCTTCTGAAAGCCCGAGGCTAAAGCACATATTAAAATTATTTTTCATATATTTTCCAAAAAGTATATTCTTCTAAAACATTAAAATTTCTCTTTAAAAAAAGGCACAATATCGATTATATCGTTAATGTATGTAATTTTGAATAAAGTTACTTTAATTTTTTTTTTTTTTTTTTTTCACAGTCTCTGCCGTTCAGACTGGAGTGTACTGGCGCGATCTTGGCTCACCGCAACCTCCGTCTCCTGGGTTCAAGTGATTCTCCTGCCT
>NW_016108134.1:32772-35360 GCF_001604975.1 Cebus imitator
TTTTTCGGGTATAAAAAATCGTGGCACCCTCCTGTTGCCACCACAGGTTGGAGAGACGTGAGTCCTCTGTGGTCGCCGGCATAAATAAATGACCCTGCAACCTGGCATACTTTTGTCTTGTGATAACTTTCTACACTCGGTCAAATACAACAATATAATTTAAAAATATATATCTTATAAATAATATTAATATCTAATCTATATTTTTCCCCAATGTGACGAAGCATGTATTAGACCCATCTGCTGTATGCTGGGTCTAGAGATCAGAAAGGTAGGCATGGCTCCTGCATTGCAAGCTTACAGTCTAATGGAAGAGAAAACCATAAAAAATATGGGCTAGGGCAGTGGCTTACACCTGCAATCCCAGAGCTTTGGGAGGCTGAGATGAGAGGATCACTTGAGCTCAGGAGTTTGAGACCAGCCTGGGTAATATAGGGAGATCCTGTCTCTACAAAAAAAAAAAAAAAAATTTAGCCAGTGTTGTGGTGCACGCCTGTAGTCCCAGTTACTTGGGAGGGTGGGGCGGGAGGATAGCTTGAGCCTGGGAGTTCCATGCTGCAGTGAGCCGTGATCCCATTACTGCACTCCAGCCTAGGTAACAGAGTGACTCTGTCTATACAAATTCCCAGGTGATGTGCTGTCGCTACTCTAGGGATCAACTTTGGGAGATCTACTCAGCTAGATCTTCATGTGTTCACATGGGGAAGTGACTGCTGATATATTAAGTGAAAAAAGCAAGCTATAGAGAATAGACAACTGGCTATTAGAGACTTTCTTTCCAGGGCTACCTGTGTGACCTGTCCCTATCTCCAGGCCACCACGTTAATTTATGATTCTTGTGCCCTTCCAGACTCAAGGGGGCAGCATTCACATTGTGATCGCTATGAAGGGTGCTTCTGGAGTTGTGCAGTGCACAGCCTGCACATCTGCACCTGATACCCCTGTCTTATTCTGGGTGTCTCTCCTTAACCTCCCTTCCTCTGTGCTTCAGCTACTCACCCAGAGGTCAGAGCTCACAGAGAGCCCAGAGAGGCAAGTTAGAGTACTAGCTCACTCTCCTGTGTGACCTCTGGAAGTGATTTTATTTATTGGAGACTGAGTTTACTCATCTCTAGAATGAGGTCCTCAATACCGATCTTATAATATTCCCTGCCAGCGAGGGCTCCCCTCTTGATGGATCCCACCCCTTTCCTGGTTTTATTTATTTATTTTTTTGAGACAGGGTCTTGCCCTATTACTCAGGCTGGGGTGCAGTGTCATGATCTTGGCTCACTGTGGCCTCTGCCTCCTGGGCTCAAGCGACCCTCCTGCCTCAGCCTCCCGAGTAGCTGGGATTACAGGTGTGTGCCACTACGCCTGGCTAATTTTTGTATTTTTGTAGAGATGGGGTTTTGCCATGTTGCCCAAGCTGATCTCAAACTCCTGGGCTCAAGCGAACCTCCCACCTTGGCCTCCCAAAGTGCTGGGATTACAGGTGTGAGCCACTGCACGGGGCCATATTTTCCTTCTTAGCACTTAGCACCATTTAAGCTGTGATCCATTTGACTTACTTGTTTATTATTGGCTTCTCCTCTCAACTCAGCTCTGTGAAGCAGGGAGTTTTGTCTGTCTTGTTCACTGCCATATTCCTGCACCTAGAACAGAGCTGGCCTGTAGCAGGTTCTTAGTAAATCTTTGTTGACTAGGCTGGGTGCGGTGGCTCATGACTGTAATTGCACAGCTTTGGGAGGTGGAAGCAGAAGGATCACTTGAGAATAGGACTGTGAGGTCAGCCTGGGCAATATTGGGCAACCCCTGTCTCTACAAAAAATAAAAATGATAGCCAGGCTGGTGGCATGCGCCTGTAGTCCCAGCTACTTGGGAGGCTGAAGTGGGAGGACTGCCTGAGCCCAGGACGTTGAGGCTGCAGTGAGCAATGATCATGCCACTGTACTCCAGCCTGGGCAACAGAACAAGACCCCATCTCTGAAAATAAATAGAATGCAATACAATAAAATAAAACATTTGTAGAATAAACACACAAATAAATGAAGAGGGAAGAAGGTGGAAGAATCAGATAGTTGCATGAAAAGTGCTTACTGCCTGGCGTCCGGTAGGCGCTCAATACATGCTCGCTGTTGTTACTTTCTTCCAGGTCACACTCTAGCGCTAGAAATCCAAACAAAGGAGGCTACTGTGACCAGTCGTTTCACCAGAGGCTGAAGGGGTTCAAGCTAGGGATTACTGGGGGTGGGGACAGAGGCATGTGGCCTATTCCATCCTAAGCTTCCAAGACTCAAATGGCTCAGCCTGTCCTAGCCTTACAGAGCCTTGGGGACCTGGGGGGAATGATATTGAAAGGGCTGTTGACTGGGGTGATAACTGAGGTTCGTTGTCTCACAGCGGAGGAAATCAAGGATGTGGACACACAAAGAATGAGGTTAAGAGTGGAAGTTTGGCCGCGTGCAGTGGCTCACACCTGTAATCCAAGCACTTTGGGAGGCGAAGGTGGGTGGATCATCTGAAGTCAGGAGTTTGAGACCAGCCTGACCAACATGGAGAGACACTGCCTCTACTAAAAAAAAAAACATATATATATATATATATAT
>NW_016108134.1:36353-42611 GCF_001604975.1 Cebus imitator
TTTTTGTATTTTTAGTACAGACAGGGTTTCACTATATTGGCCAGGCTGGTCTTGAACTCCTGACCTCGTGATCTGCCTGCCTCGGCCTCCCAAATGCTGGGATTACAGGCATGAGCCCCTGCTCCTGGCCAGGGTGAAGGTGAGTTTAGCAGCCTGTGCTGAGCCTCCATCACCCGTGATCCGTATCCTTCCTGTTTTTTTCTTTGTCAACCACCCACCAAGGAGAACTTCCTGGGTCCCCTGCCCACCACCCCAGGGGACTTTTTTTTTTTTTTAAATACAGAGTCTTGCTCTGTAGCCCAGGCTGGAGTGCAGTGGTGAGCTCTTGCTCTCTGCAACCTCTGCCTCCTGGGTTCAAGCAATTCTCCTGCCTCAGCCTCCTGAGTAGCTGGGACTACAGGCAGGCACCACTACACCCGGCTAATTTTTGTATTTTTAGTAGAGAACAGAGTTTTGCCACGTTAGCCAGGCTGGTCTCGAACTCCTCGCCTCAGATGATCCTCCCTCCTCGGCTTCCCAAAGTGCTGGGATTACAGGCATGAGCCACCATGCCTGGCTAGGACCTGGTTTATTGGCCACAGTTCCTGCCTCTCCCCTTCTTTTCTTCCCCCACCCTCCTGTCCAGCCCCATCTGGCCTGCACCAGGCAGGGGCGGCATTAGCACTTTCATGAGCAGAGCAACCTCAGAGGCCCCACGTGGGACCTGAGGTGGGGAAGGAAATTCTGAGTGGTGTCTGACCCTTGCCACAGTCTGCTGGTTGGGAGACCAGGTGCCCTGGGGTATTCAGTTTTAGGCAAGGAGGAAAAACAAGGTCAGTGAGGCCTCAGCAGAAAATTCCCAGAGCAGATCTCATTTCTGCTTATAGGGGCAGACAGAACATTTGTCTCTAATCCAGGCGAGAGTGCTAGGGACACCCAAGGATTGCTGAGGGTGGCTGGCGGGTATTGGAGGGATGAGAGAGCCTGGAGGGGCGGGGCTTCAGGGCTGGTCAGGCAGGAGGTCAGTCATTCGTTCAACAAACATTCATTGAGCACCTACTGTGTGGGAGGCAATGAACAAGACAGATACAAATTCCTAATCTCATGGAGTTGAGCTGCTAATAGGTGGAAGACAGGCAGAGAACAAGATTAGGAAGTGAGGCATGTGGAATGTGAGCTGGTGGTAAGACTGTGACAGGTCAGGTGTGGTGGCTCAAGCATGTAATCGCAGCACGCTGGGAGGCGGAGGAGGGCGGATCACAAGGTCAGGAGATTGAGATTATGGCCAGCATGGTGAAACCCCATCTCTGCTAAAATACAAAAAAATTAGCCAGGTGTGGTGGCGGGCTGCTGTAGTCCCAGCTACTCAGGAGACAGAGGCAGGAGAATCGCTTGAACCCGGGAGGTAGAGGTTGCAGTGAGCCGAGATCACGCCACTGCACTCCAGCCTGGTGACAGATTGAGACTCTGTTTCCAAACACACNACACACACACACACACACACACACACACACACACACACACACACACAGTGACAAGGGGGCAGTTAAGGGGAAAAATGGCAGATAGAGTGGATGAGAAGGGCTGGTCTGGAATTTTATTTTTATTTTTATTATTTATTTATTTATTTATTTATTTTTGAGACGGAGTTTCGCTCTTGTTACCCAGGCTGGAGTGCAATGGTGTGATCTTGGCTCACCGCAACCTCCGCCTCCTGGGTTCAGGCAATTCTCCTGCCTCAGCCTCCTTAGTAGCTGGGATTACAGGCACGTGCCACCATGCCCAGCTAATTTTTTTGTATTTTTTTAGTAGAGACAGGGTTTCACCATGTTGACCAGGATGGTCTCGATCTGTTGACCTCGTGATCCACCCGCCTCGGCCTCCCAAAGTGCTGGGATTACAGGCTTGAGCCACCGCGCCCGGCCTATTTTTATTTTTTTTTGAGACAGGGTATCGCTCTGTTGCCTAGGCTGGAGTGCAGTGGTGCAATCATGGCTCATTGCAGCCTTGAATTACTGGGCTCAAGGAATCCTCCTACCTCAGCCTCCTGAATAGCTGGGACTGCAGGTGTATACCAACATACCTGGCTAATTTTTTCACTAATATCTACAGTGTGTAAAAATGTGATATGATAAATATCAGAGCGATATTTCATTAATTTTATAGAGACAGGGTCTCCGTGGCTTGCTCAGGCTGGTTTTTCACCATGTTGGTCAGGCTGGTCTTGAACTCCTGACCTCAGGTGATCAACCTGCCTTGGCCTCCCAAAGTGCTGGGATTACAGGCGTGAGCCACTGTGCCTGCCATCTACTTCTTTTTCTTTTGTTGTTTTTAGAGATGAGGTCTCACTGTGTTGCCCAGGCTGGAGTGCAGTGGCTATTCACAGCTGTGATCATCATGCACTGCAGCCTCAAGCTCCTGGGCTTGAGGACTCCTCCCGTCTCAGCCTCCTGAGTAGCTGAGACTATAGGCTCCCACCACTGCACATGTATTTTCCTTCTTTCTCTACTAATGACTATCTAACATAACTTCTAAGATAGCTGAGTTATTTATTTTATTCATTCTCTTTCTTCCTGTTGCTGCTCCCAAGGGTAAAATTTTTTGTTGTGCACCAATGTATTCCTGGTTTTGATGCATTAGAGCTTAACACAGACTAGGTGGTCAGTACACATCTGTTGAATCGATGAATGAACAAACGAATCCCCCCGTTGGACATGTCAGGAGACCAGTGCTCAGAGATGTTGTTCTACACCCCCGAGGTCACACAGCAAGAATGGGCCTGAGCTGGAAGCAGCCTGGGCTCATACCCTTGCTTTATTCAGTTAATGAGGCTGGATTCCAACATCTGTTCCTGAATATCTGTGGTGTGCCAGGTCCCCAGGGATGGCACTGGCCATGTAGCTATCACCCCTGTACCATGAGGCCACCCAGCCTTTATTGTAGGAAGGTCCTCTCACCTCTACGAGTGCTTGTTTCTTTTTTTTTTTTTTTTGGAGACAGGGCTTTGCTCTGTTGCCCAGGCTGGAGCACACTGGTGTGATCAGATCTCACTGCAGCCTCTCACTGCAGCCTCAATCTCCTGGGCTCAAGCAATCCTCCCACCTCAGCCTCCCAAATAGCTGGATCTAAAGGCAGGCATCACCATGCCCAGCTAATTAAAAAAATTTTTTTTGGCTGGGCGCAGTGGCTCATGCCTGTAATGCCAGAACTTTGGGAGGCCGAGGAGGGCAGATCACAAGGTCAGGAGTTCAAGACCAGCCTGGCCAATATAGTGATACCTGCCTCTACTAAAAATACAAAAATTAGCTGGGCGTGGTGGCATGCGCCTGTAATCCCAGCTACTCGGGAGGCTGAGGCAGAAGAATCGCTTGAACCCGGGAGGCAGAGGTTGCAGTGAGCTGAGACTGCGACACTGCACTCTAGCCTAGGTAACAAAATGAGACTCCATCTCAAAAAAAAAAAATTTTTTTTTTTGGTATAGTTGGGGTCTCACTGTGTTACCCAGGATAGTCTCGAGCTCCTGGCCTCAAGAGATCCTCCTGCCTCAGCCTGCCAAAGTGCTGGGATTACAGGCATGAGCCACCATGCCCGGCCCAAAAAGTGCTCTTGATGGGCAGACATACTGTCAGTCCTTTTGACCTATTTACTTACCTGTCCCCTGCCCCATTACTCCCCCACTTCTCCTATCCCTCTATGTCTATTTGGAGCTGCTCCCTATCCCCATCCATCTGGAGCCTGATTAGCACCGTGGTGCTTAGCAGGTGTTTGCTGAGCAGACAGACTTTTTCCTCCTTTTCAGATGAATGTCCATTTCTTCACCTCTAGAACAGGTATAGCCACATTTGCCTTCCTATGGGTTGGGAAGGTTCTATGACATCAGGCCATACAACGGGGAAAACCCAGCCCCCAGAGTCAGCTTTGAATGGAAAAGGAGGTTCATCTGCTCCTGCCCTCGTACCTCGATTAAGACTGGGGCTACCCCACTGCCCACGTGCGGTGCAGGGGAAGGTGAAGTATATTGCTTATACTGAGCCTGTCAGCTGACAAATACATTCTATTTTGTTTGAGGCACTCATGTTCTGAGCCTCAGTTGTGGAAACCCAGCCTAATGCTCCCCGTGGGCCTGATGAATGTTCCTTGTTGTTGAAGCCAATTTGAGTTGCATTTCCTCTTACTTTTAGTGAAAAGCTCCCACAAAGGGAAGTTGGGGTCTTGCCCCTTGGGGTACTTGTTAGTTTCCTATAGTGACTATAACAAATTACCCATAAATTGAGTGCCCCAGAGCAACGGAAATGGATTATTATTATTATTACTATTTTTGAGACACAGTCTTGCTCTGTCGCCCAGGCTGGAGTATAGTGGTACGATCTTGGCTTACTGCAACCTCCGCCTCCGGGGTTCAAGTGATTCTTCTGCCTCAGCCACCTGAGTAGGTGGGATTACAGGCATTGGTCACCATGCCCAGCTAATTTTTTTTTTTTTTCTGTATTCGTAGTAGAGACGGGGTTTCACCACGTTGGCCAGGCTGGTCTCGAACGCCGAACCTCAAGTGATCCACCCATCTTGGCCGCCCAAAGTGCTGGGATTACAGGCGTGAGCCACTGCGCCCGGGCCATTTTAATTATTTTATAGTTCTGGAGGTCAGGAGACCAACATCAGTCTCACTGGGCTGAAACCAAGATGTTTGTTAGCTAGGTCATGCTTCTTCAAGTGGTTGTGGTGTAATAATCCTTTTTCTTGCTTTTTCTAGCCTCTGCAGTTGCATTATTATTATTTTTTTTGAGACTCACTCTTGTTGCCCAGGCTGGAGTGCAGTGGAGCGATCTAGGCTCGTCGCACCTTCACCTCCCAGTTCAAGCGATTCTCCTGCCTCAGTCTCGAGTAGCTGGGATTATAGGCATGCGCCCATCTAATATTTTTGTATTCTTAGTAGAGATGAGGCTTCTCCATGTTGGCCAGGCTGTTCTCAAACTCCTGACCTCAAGTGATCTGCCTGCCTCAGTCTCCAAAAGTGCTGAGATTACAGGAGTGAGCCAATAACGTGATGTTTTAAAATACGTACACATGTGGAATTGTTCAACTGCGTGAATTAGCATATGCATTACCGACCACACCTGCATGTTTTTGGTGGTGAGAACACACATTTTTTTTTTTCTAAGTTATTTATTGATCTTAAACTGACAAATAGGCCAGGCATAGTGGCTCACATCTGTAATCCCAGCACTTTGGGAGGCTGAAGCGGGTGGATCACCTGAGGTCAGGAGTTCGAGACCAGCCTGACCAACATGGTGAAATTCTGTCTCTACTAAAAATACAAAAATTAGCCAGGCTTGGTGGCGGGCACCTGTATTCCCAGCTACTTGGAAGGCTGAGACAGGAGAATCACTTGAACCCAGGAGGTGGAGGTTGCAGTGAGCCGAGATCGTGCCATTGCACTCCAGCCTGGGTGACAGAACAAGACTCCACTCTAGCCTGGGGAACAGAGTGAGAGTCTCCATCTCAACAACAACAAAAAAACCCCTAACACATAAAATACTACATATTTGTGACATTATATGACATAAACATTATATGACTTAATGTTTTAAAATATGTATATATTGTGGAGTGGGTAAATTGAGCTAATTACCACATGTGCACTTCACATGCTTCTCATGTTTTGTGGTTAGAACACAATTTTTTTTTTTTTTTGAGACAGAGTCTCGCTCAGCCGCCAGGTGCCAGGCTGGAGTGCAGTGGAGTGATCCTGGCTCACTGCAACCTCCGCCTCCCGGGTTCAAGCAATTCTCCTGCCTCAGCCTCCCAAGTAGCTGAAACTACAGGAGTCCGCCACCACGCCCAGCTAACTTTTGTATTTCAGGCGTGAGCCACCGCGCCCGGCCATAGAACACAAATTTTAAAATTGTTTATATATTTGGCTTAAATTGACAAACAAAAATTGCGTGTATTTTTGGTGTTCAATGTGAGTTTTAAAATATGTATGCATTGTGGAATGGCTAAGTTGAGCATCATTTCATGTGCTTCTCTCATTGCCTTCTACCATGTTTTGTTGGTTATAAGAGAGTCACAACCGGGCACGATGGCTCACGCCTGTAATCCCAGAATTTTGGGAGGCTGAGGTTGGCGGATCACCTGAGGTCAGGAGTTTGAGACCAGCCTGGCCAACATGGTGAAACCCCGTCTCTCGGAGTCCAAGGTCACAGTGAGCTATAAGCACTCCCTCCTGGGTGACAGAATGTGATTCTGTCTCTCTAAAAAAAAAAAAAAAAAAAAAAAAAA
>NW_016108134.1:42688-51017 GCF_001604975.1 Cebus imitator
TGTTGACCAGGCTGGTCTCAAACTCCTGGTTTCAAGCGATGCTCCCATCTTAGCCTCCCAAAGTGCTAGGATTACAGGCATGAGCCACCATGCCTGGCCAGAAGTTCTAATTTTTGATAACAGAGTAGCATAACTACAGTTAGCCACAATATCTTATATAATTCAACGTGGCTGGAAGAGAGAACCTAAAGTGTCCCTAACATGTGGAAATGAGAAATACTCAAGGTAACCCCAAATAACCTGACTTGATTGTTATACATTCTATGCATGCAACAAATACCACGTGTACCTTGTAAACATCTAAACTATTAGGAACCAATTTTTTTTTCCCCTAGAGACGGGGTCTTGCTATATTGCCCCAGGCTGGAGTGCAGTGGCTCTTTACAGGCGTGATCCCACTACTGATCAGCACAGGAGTTTTGACCTCCTCCGTTTCCAACCTGGGCCAGTTCACCCCTCCTTTTGCAACCTGGTGGTCCCCTGCTTCTGGGAGGTCACCATATTGATGCCGAACTTAGTGCGGACACCTGATCGGCATAGCGCACTGCAGCCCAGAGCTCCTGGGCTCAAGCGATCCTCCAGCCTCAGCCTCCCAAGTAGCTGGGACTACAGGCACGCGCCATCACCCCGACAAGAACCAAGTTTTAAGAAAAGAAGCCAACTCTATTTAAGTCCTAGCTGGTGACTCTCTCTCTCTCTCTCTCTTTTTTTTCTTTTTTTGAGGAACCTCGCTCCATCACCCAGGCTGGAGTGCAGTGGTGCGATTTCGGCTCACTACAACCTCTGCCTTTTGAGTTCAAGCAATTCTCCTGCCTCAGCCTCCTGAGTAACTGGGATTACAGCAGCGTGCCACCACACGCGGCTAATTTTTGTATTTTTAGTAGAGACGGGGTTTGCCGTGTTGGCCAGGCTGGTCTCGAACTCCTGACCTCAAGTGAACTGCCCGCCTTGGCCTCCCAAAGTGCTGGGATTACAAGTGTGAGCCACTGTGCCCCACCAGTTGTCATTGTTTCTTCTGTGCATGAATCCAAACTGGGGAGAAAGGCCGTGTGTGAGAGTGTGTGTGTGTGTGTGTGTGTGTGTGTATGTGTGAGCACACGTGAGATCTGGGGGCTTCCCCTAAAGATGAATTTGCATGTAATTTACTTTGAAGGGAAAAGGGAACTGAGAGAGCCCCCAGGCACCCAAGTAGGAGGGACAGTGGGCAGAGGTTGCCAAGCCCTGGCTGCCACTTGTCAGTTTCCTTGTGTTAGACATGCATAATCTGTATACCAGCGCTGGGTACCCGGACCCACCAGGTAAAACTTCAGCCAGGCTGGGACTGGGGCCTGGGTATGGTCAGGACCCAGGGTACAGAATCCCTACCATGGAGCAGCTGAGGGAGAGACCAGGGCTTGAGGGATGAAGGGAGGAGGGAATGGCTGGCTCTGACTTGCTTTTCTCCTGGAAGGGACCATGGAGGAGGAGGAGGATGAGGAGGATGATGACTATGAGAACATGGCGCCTCCCTACAAGGACCTTCCCCCCAAGCCAGGTAAGAGGACTTTTTGGAGCATGACCTGGGGGGAATGCAGAGAAAAGGGTCTTCAGGGGGTGTCGGGTGGGTATTGTAGACACATAGTCAGTTTCCTCTGTACCCAGCCTATGCCAGGCGCCATGCAACCCACACCCTGTCCAGGAGAATCTACCAGTCTGATGGTGGAGGTGGATTTGGGCACAGCTTTGGTGAGCAGGGCTGAGAGAGGAGGGGTCAGGAGATTGGGACAATCCTCAGGGGATTGAGGGCTCAATTAGAGGAAGGGACTTTGGGGTGGGACTTGAGGGATGATTAGATTCTTTCTTTCTTTCTTTCCTCCTTCCTTCCTTCCCTCCCTCCCTCCCTCCCTTCTTCCTTCCTTCCTTCCTTTCTTCTTTCTTTCTCTCTCTCTCTCTCTTTCTTTCTCTCTCTCTCTCTCCTTCCTTCCTTCCCTCCTTCCTTCCCTCCTTCCTTCCTTCCTTCCTTCCTTCCTTCCTTCCTTCCTTCCTTCCTTCCTTCCTTTCTTTCTCTCTCTCTTTCCTTCCTTCCTTCCTTCTTTCTTTCCTTTGTTTCGTTTTTCTTTGAGATGGAGTCTCGCCCTGTTGCCCAGGCTGGAGTGTAATGGCGCGATCTCAGCTCACTGCAACCTCTGCCTCCCGGGTTCAAGTGATTCTCGTGCCTCAGCCCCCCGAGTAGCTTGGATTACAGGTGCACACCACCACACCAGGCCACTTTTTTGTATTTGTAGTAGAGATGGGGTTTCACAGTGTTAGCCAGGATGGTTTCGATCTCCTGACCTCATGAGTCACCCTCCTCGGCCTCCCAAAGTGCTGATATTACAGGTGTGAGCCACCACGCTCGGCAAGTAGGTATTTCTTAAGAAGAGAAGTCCAGGAGAGAAGTGTTGGGTGCAAAGTCCCTGAGTCACAAAAGCTGGTGCTTGAGAGACTGGGAGTGAACTGTGGGCTCCCAGTCTCCTTACCTTCCCACCCTAAGCCCAGGTTTTATTTATACTTGGATTTCAAACCCAAGGCATGGCACACGGTTCAGTAAGAGTCTGATGAGTGGTTATAAAAGTGGAGGTTCGGGCTGGTTGCAGTGGTGTGTGTCTGTCTCAATGCTTCGGGAGGCCAAGGCAGGAGGATCGCTTAAGGACAGGAGTTTGAGACCAGCTGGGTCAACATAGCAAGACCCCATCTGTGCCAAAAAGAAAAAAGAAAAAACGTAGAGGTGTGGGCCGGCTGTGGTGGTCTGTAGTTCCAGCTGCTTGGGAGGCTGAGTCAGGAGGATCACTTGAGCTCAGGAATTCTGGGTTATCGTGAAATATGTGATCAGGCATCTGCACTAAGTTTGGCATCAATATGGTGACATTTTGGGAGCAGGGGACCACCAGGTTACCTAAGGTGTCTGAGGAGGGGTTTCCAGGTTGGAAATGGGGCAGCTCAACACTCCCTAGCTGATCAGTACTGAGACTGCTCCTGTGAGTAGCCACTGCACTCTGGCCTGGGCAACATAGCGAGACCTCAGTTACAAAAAAAAAAAAAATAGAAAATGAAAGGGAAGTTTTTGAGGTTTTCCTGAGTTTACCGCCACTGGGGCCCTGAGACCATGAGAGATCCCAGGGGCCCAAAACACAAAGTCCCTCAGATATGCTGATGGCCTGGTCCTGGGGTCCTTAGACAGGGGCCATTCCACGAGGGCTGAGGCTGTATATCACCATCGCTGAGTCCAGTGTGGGGCCCCCTGGGAGGCCCAGAAATACGGTGGGACTTGCACGAGGCAGGAGGTGAACTGGGCTGTGTTTTTCTCCGCCCCATCTCCAACTTATGGTCCTAATGTCACCCTCAAGCCCGGTGTCTTCATATACGACCCACCCATCCAAATCCCTTCTTCAGGGCCACATCTCCTCCAAAAGCACAGTCCTGTCCCCACTGCCACATGCAGCCCCACATCCGCCCTCCAATCCAACTTCATCACCCTGTCTACTGCAACCCAGCCTCAACTCCCTCCCCATCCCCAAACCTGGCAAGGACTCTCTTCTTCATCCTAAGCACATCATGACCCTACCCCACATCCATCCCTGTCCCCAACCCATCTTCCATCCCATCACACCCCATCCCAACAGCAATTCCTTTTTTTTCTTTTTTTGGGATGGAGTCTCGCTCTGTTGCCAGGCTGGACTGCAGTGGCACAATCTACAGTCACTGCAACCTCCGCCTCCCAAGTTCAAGTGATTCTCCTGCCTCAGCCTCCCGAGTAGCTGGGATTACAGGTGCGCATCACCACGCCCAGCTAATTTTTGTGTTTTTAGTAGAGATGGGGTTGGTTTCACCATGTTGGCCAGGATGGTCTCAAACTCCTGAACTTGTGATCTACCTGCCTTGGCCTCCCAAGGGGCTGGGATTACAGGCATGAGCCATTGCGCTCGGCCTTCTTCTTTTTCAAGAGTGAGGTCTCCCTCTGTTGCCCAGGCTGGAGTGCAGTAGTGCAATCATGGCTCACTGCTGCGTCAACCTCCTGAGCTCAAGCAATCCTCCCACCTCAGCCTCCTGAAAGCTGCGGCTACAGGTGTGCACCACCATGTCTGGATGGCTTTTTCTAAAATATTTTGCAGAGATAGGGTCTTGCTATGTTGCCTAGGGTGGTCTTGAACTCCTGGCCTCAAGTGATCCTCCTGCTTTGCCCTCTTAAAGTGCTGGGATTATAGGTATAAGCCACTGTGCCCAGCCTATTTCTATGTCTCTTTACTGGTTTATTGTCAGTCTGATGGTGGAGGTGAGTTTGGGCACAGTCTTGGTAAGCAGGGCTGAGAGAGGAGGAGTCAGGAGATTGGCAAAATCGTTGGGGGATTGAGGGCTCAATTAGAGGAAGGGACTTTGGGGTGGGACTTGAGGGACCAGTAGACATTTCTTTTTTTGAGATGGAATCTCACTCTGTCCCCCAGGCTGGAGTTCAGTGGCGTGGTCTCAGCTCACTGCAACCTCCGCCTCCCGGTCTAGATTGATGGAAGGAGCTTATCCATCTCTTCCACCCAGGGCTTGGTGCTCTGTAGAGGAGCTCAGCTGGGGTGGGGGGGAGGGTTATCATTGCTTCTTCTATGTGTGAATCCAAACTCTGGAGAAAGACGTGTGTGTGTGTGTGTGTGTGTGTGTGTGTGTGTGTGTGTGTCTGTGAGGTCTGGGGCTTCCCTCCTAGATGGATTTGTATGCACTTGACTTTGAAAGGAAAGAGAAACAGACAGAAGCCTTAGACACCTGAGTAGGAGGGACAAGCCCTGGCTGCCTCTTCTTATGTTCCTTGTGTTAGCTGTAGCCACGCACAACCTGTATACTATCGCTGGGTGTCCAGACCCACCAGGTAAGGCCCCAGCCAGGCTGGGGCCCAGGTGTGGTCGGGACCCAGGGTACAGAATCCCCTCCATGGGGCAGCTGAGGCAGAGACCAGGGCTTGAGGGATGGAGGGAGGAGGGAATGGCTGGGCTCTGACTTGCCTTTCCCCTGGAAGGGACCATGGAGGAGGAGGAGGATGATGACTATGAGAACTCAGCACCTCCCTACAAGGACCTTCCTCCCAAGCCAGGTAAGACGACTTTTTGGAGTGTGACCTGGGGGAATACAGGGAGCAGGGTCTCCAGGGGGCGTTGAGTAGGCATCGTAGACACACAGTCTCCTTTGTACTCAGCCCATGCTGGGCACCGTGGAACCCACACCCTGCCAGGAGGATCTGCCAGTCTGATGGGGGAGGCAGTTCTGGGCACAGCCTTGGTGAGCAGGCTGAGAGGAGTAAGGAAATTGGCAAAATCCTTGGGCGATTGAGGGCTCAATTAGAAGAGGGACTTTGAGGTGGGACTTGAGGGATGAGTAGACATTTCTTATTTTTTTTTTTCTTTCCTTTTTTTTTTTTTTTTTTTTTTTGAGACAGAGTCTCCCTCTGTTGCCAGGCTGGAATGGAATGCAGTGGTACAATCTCAGCTTACTTCAACCTCTGCCTCCTGGGTTCAAGCGATTCTCCTGCCTCAGTCTCCTGAGTAGCTGGAATTACAGGCATACACCACCATGCCTGGCTAATTTTTGTATTTTGAGTATAGACGGGGTTTCACCATGTAGGTCAGGCTGGTCTTGAACTCCTGACCTCAGGTGATCCGCCCTCCTTGGCCTCCCAAAGTACTGGTGTGAGCCACTGCGCCCGGCCTCTTTTTTCTTTTTAAGACGAAGTCTCACTCTGTCACCCAGGCTGGAGTTCAATGGCCCGATCTCGGCTCACTGCAACTTCACCTCCTGGGTTCAAGCAATTCTCCTGCCTCAGCCTCCTGAGTAGCTGGGATTACAGGTGCGCACCACCAGTCCTGGCTAATTTTTGTATTTTTAGTAGAAATGGGGTTTCACTATGTTGGCCAGGCTGGTCTCAAGCTCCTGACCTTGTGATCTGCCCACCTCAGCCTCCCAAAGTGTTGGGATTACAGGCTTGAGTCACCACACCCAGCTTTCTTTTATTTTTATTTTTTTTTTAAAGAGTGGGGTCTCCCTCTGTTGCCCAGGCTGGACTGCAGTAGTGCAATCATGGCTCACTGCTGCGTCAACCTCCTGGACTCAACCAATCCTCCCACCTCAGCCTCCTGATAGCTGGGGCTACAGGTGTGCACCTGGATGGTTTTTTCTAAAATTTTTTTTTGCAGAGATAGGGTCTTGCTGTGTTGCCCAGGCTGGTCTTGAATTCCTGGCCTCAAATGATCCTCTTGCCTTGACCTCCCAAAGTGCTGGGATTATAGGCATGAGCCAACTGTGCCCAACCAATTTCTATGTCTCTTTACTGGTTTATTGTCTCTCTGGTCTAGACTGAAGGAAGGAGCTTATCCATCTCGTCCACTCAGGGCTTGGTGCTTTGTAGGGGAGATCAATGGGGAGGAGACTGTTGTCATTGCTTCTTCTATGTGTGAATCCAAACTCTGGAGAAAGACGTGTGTGTGTGTGTGTGTGTGTGTGTGTGTGTGTGTGAGAGAGAGAGAGAGAGAGAGAGAGAGAGAGAGGTCTGAGGGCTTCCCTCCAAGATGGATTTGCATGTACTTAACTTGTGGTGTGTGTGTTTGTGTGAGGTCCGGGGCTTCCCTCCTAGATGGATTTGTATGCACTTGACTTTGAAAGGAAAGAGAAACAGACAGAAGCCTTAGACACCTGAGTAGGAGGGACAAGCCCTGGCTGCCTCTTCTTATGTTCCTTGTGTTAGCTGTAGCCACGCACAACCTGTATACTATCGCTGGGTGTCCAGACCCACCAGGTAAGGCCCCAGCCAGGCTGGGGCCCAGGTGTGGTCGGGACCCAGGGTACAGAATCCCCTCCATGGGGCAGCTGAGGCAGAGACCAGGGCTTGAGGGATGGAGGGAGGAGGGAATGGCTGGGCTCTGACTTGCCTTTCCCCTGGAAGGGACCATGGAGGAGGAGGAGGATGATGACTATGAGAACTCAGCACCTCCCTACAAGGACCTTCCTCCCAAGCCAGGTAAGACGACTTTTTGGAGTGTGACCTGGGGGAATACAGGGAGCGGGGTCTCCAGGGGGCGTCGGGTAGGCATCGTAGACACACAGTCTCCTTTGTACTCAGCCCATGCTGGGCACCGTGGAACCCACACCCTGCCAGGAGGATCTGCCAGTCTGATGGGGGAGGCAGTTCTGGGCACAGCCTTGGTGAGCAGGCTGAGAGGAGTAAGGAAATTGGCAAAATCCTTGGGCGATTGAGGGCTCAATTAGAAGAGGGACTTTGAGGTGGGACTTGAGGGATGAGTAGACATTTCTTTTTTTTCTTTTCCTTTTCTTTCTTTCTTTCTTTTTTTTTTTTTGAGACAGAGTCTCTCTCTGTCACCAGGCTGGAGTGCAGTGGCATAATCTTGGCTCACTGCAACCTCTGCCTCCTGGGTTCAAGCGATTCTCCTGCTTCAACCTCCCGAATAGCTGGGAATACAAGCACATGCCACCGTGACCAGCTAATCTTTTTTTGTATTTTTAGTAGAGACAGGGTTTCACCATGTTGGCCAGGCTGGTCTGGATCTTCTGACCTCATGATCCGCCCACCTCAGCCTCCCAAAGTGCTGGGATTACGGGTGTGAGCCACCGCGCCTGGCCTGACATGTCTTTTTCCTTTTTCTTTTTGAGACAGTATCTCACTCTGCCGCCCAGACTATAGTTCAGTGGTGCGACCTTGGCTCACTGCAACCTCACCTCCTGGGCTCAAGTGATTCTCCTGCCTCAGCTTCCTGAGTAGCTGGGCTTACAGGTGCCCACCACCATGCCTGGCTAATTTTTGTATTTTTAGTAGAGAGGGGTTTCACCAAATTGGCTAGGCTGGCTTCGAACTCCTGACCTCAGGTGGTACGCCCTTCTTGGCCTCCCAAAGTGCTGGGATTACAGGCGTGAGGCACTGCGGCTGACCGAGTAGACATTTATTCAGAAGAGAAGCACAGGAGAGAATTGTTGGCTGCAAAGTCCTGAGTCAAAAAGCTGGTGCTTGAGAAACTAGGAGTGGATTGCGGGCTCCTCAATCTCCTGTCATTACCACCAAAAGCCCAGGGTTTTATTTAGGCTTGGATCTCAGTAAACCCAAGGCATGGCCCAGGGTTCAACAAGAGTCTGATCAGAGGATGTCACAGTGGTGGTTTGGGCTGGTTGCAGTGGTGTGTGTCTGTAGTCCCACTGCTTTGGGAGGCCAGGGTGGGAAGATCAGTTGGCCAGGAGTTCACTGGAGGCCAGGAGTTTGAGACCAGCTTGGGAAATATAACAAGACCCCCATCTCCACAAAAAAAAAAAAAAAAAAAAAAAAAAA
>NW_016108134.1:51112-53692 GCF_001604975.1 Cebus imitator
AAGTGGATGTTTGGGCCAGGCAGGGTGACTCATGCTTGTAATTCTAGCACTCTGGGAAGCCAAGGTTGGAGGATCAATGGAACCCCAGAATAGAGACCAGCCCAGGTAACACAGTGAGACCCCCAGCTATACAACGACAACAAAAATTTTTTTCAAATTAAAAAAATTAGCCAGTTGTGATGATGTGTGCTTGTTGTCCCAGCTTCTCAGGAGGCCCAGGTGGTAGGATTGCTAGAGCCCAGGAGTTCAAGGCTGCAGTGAGCTATGATGGCACCACTGCACTCCAGTCTGGTGATAGAGCAAGGCACTGTATTTAAAAAATAAAATAGGCCAGGCACAGTGGCTCATGCCTGTAATCCCAGCACTTTGGAAGGCTGAGGTGAATGGATCACTTGAGGTCAGGAGTTTGAAATCAGCTTGGCCAACATGGCAAAATCCTGTCTCTACTAAAAATACAAAAGTTATCCGGGCATGGTAACAAACCCCTGTAATCCCAGTTACTTGGGTGGCTGAGGCAGAATTGCTTGAACTCAGGGGGTGGAGGTTGCAGTGAGGCAAGATGGTGCCACTGCACTCTAGTCTGGGCAACAGAGTAAGACTCTATCTCAAATAAATAAATAAATAAATAAGTAAATAAATAAATAAAGGGAGATACATGTTGGTTGGTTACTCTAGCTTAATCCCAGGCAATACATGTTGGTTGGTTACTCTAGCTTAATCCCATCTCCATCCCTCATCCCGATTCCATTCTCACGTCTAACCCCATCTCTAAGCCAATCTCTAACCCTCCACTGTAATCCTGACCCTGTTTCCATCACTTCCTTTTGATGCGTTCCCATCCTCAGCCCAGCCCTCACGCTGAGCTTCTCTTCTCCAGGTTCAATTGCTCCACCACGACCTCCACGGGCAGGTGAGTTTGGGCTGAGGGTGTAGGAGAACAAGAGATGGCTTTGCCATGCTCTGGGCCTGAGCAGCCATTCCTCCCTCCTCAGAAAAGAAAACAGAGAAACCCCCACTTCCTTGCAAGCCCCGGAAGACGACAGGTGATAGCTGAGGGCTGGGGTCATCCTGCTCACCTGGCTGAGGCCCTTCTTGGAATGACTTTCTCATCTCTTCCAGGACTGGACCTCGCCGCTGTCACCTGCATACCTCCTCAACTGGGTGAGCAGTGGGAAGACCCTTCAAGAAGCCTAAGAGGTGACACCTAGAAGTTTCCTTTCAATCACCAATTTTTTTTTTTTTTTTGAGACAGAGTCTCACTTTGTCATCCAGGCTGGAGTGCAGTAGCGCCATCTGGCTCACTGCAGCTTCCACCTCTGGGGTTCAAGTGATTCTCCTGCTTCAGCCTCCCAGGTAGCTGGAACTACAGGCAAGAGCCACCATGCCAGACTGATTTTTATATTTTTAGTAGAGATGGGATTTCACCATGTTGGCCAGGCTGGTCTCGAACTCCTGACCTCAAGTGGTCCACCTGCCATGGCCTCCTAAAATGCTAGGATTATAGGCATGAGCCACTGTGCCCAGCCAGCCCCCTAAATTCTGACCAGAGAATAAAGCAGAGGTTGTTAATCTTGGAAGACAGTCTTTCCGTGTCTTCTGAATAAATCTCTCTACCCCTTTCTCCCAGCTGTGGATCTGGAGCCTTCTCCATTGCAACCACCCCTGGCCGGTAAGTTCTCATGCCCTGCAGGTGTCCTCCTGTTTCCCCTCTGACAGTGGCCAGTGTATTTGATTGAGACCTATGGCTCTAAAGTGAGACCCTGAGTCAGAAAAACTTCTCCTTTAAGAAGGTGCTCCTTCAGGACCTGCCACACTGTTCTGAGTTAGTCTAGTAAGCACTACTCTAAGTGAGAAAGACAGCTCTTCCTTGAGATTAGAGTTTGCAAACATGTATTGTCCATCTGAGGACTGGAGGTATGTGGTTGTTTTGTTTTTGATAATGATGATGGCACTTATGGTTCTGTTGGTGATTGTGATGGAAGGATGAGGAAGCAGATGATGGAAAGGAAGACGATGGTTGGTGGTGGTAAAGATGGTGGAGGTAGTGATGATGGTGTTGGTGCTGATGGTGATGGTGGAGTTAGGGATAATGGTGGTGATGGTGGAGTTAGTGATGATGGTGGTGATGGGGATGGAGGTATTGATGGTGTTGTTGGTAATCATGGAAGTAATGATGTTAGTGATGATGGTATTGTTGGTACTGATGATGGTGGTGATAGTGGAGTGAGTGATGGTGATAGTTGGATGGTGATGGTGATGGTGGTAGTGATGGTGTTGGTGATGGTAGAGGTAGTGATGGTATTGTTGACAATGACAATGTTGGTGATGATGGTGATGGTGAAGGCAGTGTTGGTGTGGGGGATGACAGTGCTATTGGTAGTGATGATGGTGGTGATGGTGGAGGTAGTGATGGTGTTGTTGGTAGTGATGATTGTGGTGATGGTGGAGGTAGTGTTGGTGTTGGTAGTGATGATGGTGGTGATGTTGGAGGTAGTGATGGTGTTGGTAGTGATGATGGTGATGATGGTGGAGGTAGTGATGGTGTTGTTGGTAGTGATGATGGTGGTGATGGTGGAGGTA
>NW_016108134.1:54007-62131 GCF_001604975.1 Cebus imitator
TGATGATGGTGGTGATGGTGGAGGTAGTGATGGTGTTGTTGGTAGTGATGATGGTGGTGATGGTGGAGGTAATGATGGTGTTGGTAGTGATGATGGTGGTGATGGTGGAAGTAGTGATGGTGTTGGTAATGACCGTATTAAAAAAAAAAAGAAGGTGTTCTTCTCTGAGTCTAGTCCAGATCTCCAGAAACTCAGGGTGTCTGCTTGCATAAGATATGGGAAATGTTCTCTGCTCTAGAAGCTGGGGTCCACAAGCTTCCTTGACCTAGGAGCAACTTGGGTAGGGGCTTCTTGAGAGTAGGGGATGATGCATCATAGATTCTAAGTAAAAAGCTGGGTCCAAGTCATGACTAACTTCTTTAAGCCTCAGCTTACTCACTTTCAAAATGGGAATAATACTTATAATATACATAATAAGGATGAGACTCCAATAAGATAAGAAGGATGTAGGCTGGGATTACAGTGGCTCACACCTCTAATCCCAGCGCTTTGAGAGGCTGCAGCAGCGAGGATTGCTTGAGGCCAGGAGTTCAAGACCAGCCTGTGCAACATGGCGAGACCCCCATCTACAAAAAAAAATAATAAATTAGCTGGGCCTAGGGGCACACACCTGTAGACCCAGCTACTTGAGTGGCTGAGGTGGGAGGATTGCTTGAGCCCAGGAGTTAGAGGTTGCAGTGAGCTATAATTGTACCACTGCACTCCATCCTGGAAGACAGAGTGAAACCTTGTTTCAAGAAGGAAAGAAGGAAAAAGAGAAGGATGCAACATGATGCTTAGTGCACAGTAAATGCATCAAAAGGACCCTGAGCCTCCCCAGGGTTCACTCTCCTAACCCTCTCTTGCTGACCTCATCTGCTGAAACAGTCATGACTTCAGATTTCTGCCCCCTGCTCTTGGAGAAAGGCTTAAGGGTCTCTGCCTCACTCTCTGAAGCCCCAGTATCAGTCTCTCTGTCCCCATCCTCACTCCCCAGCAGCTCCAGCGCGCTGGCTCAGTCAGACATCTGGAGGTCCTGGGTGTTGCCAGAAGAGGCTGATAGTGTGTCTGTGTCTGCTGGTGGCGACTTCCCTGATCCTGAGCTGCTTTGGTCTCATTTTGACCCTGACGAAGTGTGAGTAGGGTCAGGATGGGACATGGGGAGATACTGGGGGGGGTGCGCAGGAGGACCTGGGCTCAGTTTGGATTCTTGCTCATAGACGAGGAGTTGGTGAAAGAACTGAGAATGTTAAGCTTTCAGCAGATGATGTGGCGAGCAAATGGTGAGTGCTTCCACCCATTCCTTCGTGCCGTTCCTATTGGGCCTTAACCCAATCCTCAGATCCAACTCCAAGATCCACCCTCATCCCCGTCTTTGCTGGCCATTGTGCTAGATAGCAGAGGGGTAAAATGGTAAACATGTCAGACACAGCCCCTGTCCCTGTGAGGTGTGCATGCGTGTGTATGTGCCCTGACCTCCACCATCCAATATGGTGGCCACAAGCCTCATGTGGCTGTTGAATATTTGAAATGTGGCCAGTCCAAGTGGAGATGTGGTCTATGTATAAAATACACACTGGGCCAGGTACAGTGGCATTTGCCTGTAATCACAGCACTTTCTCTTTCTTTCTTTCATTTTTTTTTTTTTTTTTTTTTTTTTTTTTTTTTTTTTTTTTTTTTTTTTTTTTTTTTTGAGTCTCTCTCTGTTGCCAGGCTGGAGTGCAGTGGCGTGATCTCGGCTCACTGCAACCTCCACCTCCTGTATTCAAGCGATTCTCCTGCCTCAGCCTCCAGAGTAGCTGGAACTACAGGCATGCGCCATCATGCCTGGCTAAATTTTGTATTTTTAGCAGAGACGGGGTTTCACCCTGTTGGCCAGGCTGGTCTCAAACTCCTGGCCTCAGGTGATCCACCTGCCTCGGCCTCCCAAAGTGCTGGGGTGGTTATGGGTATGAGTCACCATGCCCCATCTAGCAAGACCATGTTCCTACAAAGAATAAAAAAAAAAAAAATTAGCCAGGCATGGTGTTGTGTGCCTGTAGTCCTAGCTACTCAGGAGGCTGAGGTGGGAGGATCACTTGAGGCCAGGAGGTTGAGGCTGCAATGAACCACCATCACATCACTGCACTCCAGCCTGTGGGATGGAGCAGGACTCTGTCTAAAAAAAAAATAAAATAAAGGATCCAGACATCCGAGCTCATTCTACTTTGATCTCAAGGTTTTCTGACTCTCATAGGCTTTGCCAGCTCACTGCAACATACTTGCTATTTTCGCTTTCTTTTTTAGTTTTTTTTTTAAATTTTTTATTTTGAGACAGAGTCTCACTCTGTTGCTCAGGCTGGAGCACAGTGGTGTGATCTTGACTCACTGCAACTTCTGCCGCCGGGGTTCAAGCGATTCTCTTGCCTCAGCCTCCTGAGTAGCTGGGATTACAGGCATGCATCACCACACCCAGCTAATTTTTGTATTTTTATTAGAGACAGGGTTTTACCATGTTGGCCAGGCTTGTCTTGAACGCTTGGCATCAAATGATATGCCTACCTTGGCCTCCCAAAGTGCTGTGATTATAGGCTTGAGCCACCACGCCCAGCCTGCATCTTTGCTTTTAGGATAGTCCTTGCTTGGTGGGCTTCTTCCTCACTTCACGGTTATCAAATCACTTTCTTCCTTTGTTTTATTTATTTATTTTGTTGAGATGGCATTTTGCTCTTGTTGCCCAGGCTGGAGTGCAATGGCGTGATCTCGGCTCACCACAACCTCCACCTCCCTGGTTCAAATGATCCTCCTGCCTCAGCCTCCCTAGTAGCTGGGATTACAGGCGTGTTCTGGCACTCTCAGCTAATTTTTAGTATTTTTGGTAGGGACGAGGTTTCACCATGTTAACCAGGATGATCTTGATCGCCTGACCTCGTGATCTGCCTGCCTTGGCCTCCCAAAGTCCTGGGATTACAGGCGTGAGCCACCGCGCCCGGCATTGCCTTCCTTTAAAACCCACTTCCTCCAGGGTGCCTACCATCCTTACTCTTCCCCAGGTCCCAGGGATTCATCCCTCCTCTGAGCCATTCTTGGATTCTGAGCACTGTACATGTGGTTTTTGAGCTCAAGCATGACCCACTGGAATGTGGACACAGTGGGGAGTGCAAACTTTGCTTTTCTGTGATGTGTCTGCAGTCGGTGGTGGTTGGATGGGGTGGGTTCTGAGTCTCTAACCCTCAAGCCCATCCCTTCTGACAGTGACTGGCATGGCAGGGCTAGCTGGCCTGAAGCATGACATTGACCGTGTAAGAGCTGACACCAACCAGTCCCTGGTGGAACTTTGGGGCTTATTAGGTGAGTGAGACTTGGGGAATTGCCCAGGGACGAGGGCCATGGCAGAGCTGGCATGTTACATTACTCCACTGAAGTGATTCTCAGTGCAGTCTATGTGAATGGTGCTCCCCTGGAGTTGAGCAGTGTACAGCCTGCACAACTGTATGTGGCATACAATGTACATGGCTCAGGTTCTGGGGCCATCCTGACAGCATCCTGTCCGGTTCCCAGACTGCTCCCGAGTTACCTGTCCTGAAGGTTGGCTCCCCTTTGAGAGCAAGTGTTACTACTTCTCCCCAACCACGAAGTCATGGGATGGAGCCCGGATGTTCTGCCAGGAGAATTACTCACACTTGGTCATCATCAATAGTTTTGCTGAGCACGTGAGTTGTTCCCACTGAACCTTTGAGAACCTTCAGGGACAGCCTGCTTCTCTTTCAGGATGCACACATCCCTCCCTTCCCTGGGTGGCAGTAACTAGAATTACTTTTCGGTTACTAAAACTTTAGCATCAAGATCTTCCTAAGATAGCATTATGCAGAAGTTAAGGAGGTATGCTTTGTTTTTGAGTTCGAATTCGGATTGTGTTGATTTAACCTCTACAAGTTTCAAGGTTCAGTTTTATCTCTAACATGAAAATACAATAATGAATACCTGTAAGTAGCACTTTCTATTTTTCAGCTTGTATTCCAAACGCTTTACATCTTACATTCATTAACATAGGCAAGCCTCATGACAACCTGTCAATTAGTATGTCAGTCAGAAGACGTTATTTTATGATGCAGTAACAGACAGTCTCCATAGCCCAATGGGGAATGAAGATGAGGCAGCCGGGCGCGGTGGCTCATGCCTGTAATCCCAGCACTTTGGGAGGCTGAGGTGGGCGGATCATGAGGTCAGGAGTTCAAGACCAGCCTGCCAACATGAGGAAACCCCCCCGTCTCTACTAAAAATACAAAAATTAGCTGGATGTGGTGGTGGGTGCCTGTAATCCCAGCTACTCGCAAGTTTGAGGCAGGAGAATTGTTTTGGACCCAGGAGGCAGAGGTTGCAGTGAGCCGAGATTGCACGATTGCACTCCAGCCTGGGCAGAGACTCTGTCTCAAAAAAAAAAAAAAAAAAAAAGAGTAGATGAGACAAATCACACATCGATGTCAGAGTTTCCACTTATTTTTGCTCACAAAGAAGTCACATGAACACACGTATCTTTTAAGGTGGTAGGGAAATAAGTCTCACCTGTGTGCAACCAGAAGGAGGACTGGAATATTCGTAAACAGCCTTACTGACTTGCTACTACAATTTAGGAAGTATCACTATTTGTACACAACATGTATCCATCCGTACTTCACAGATGAGGAAACCGAGGTACACTGCGCTTCAGCAACTTGCCTGTGGTCACTTACACCTAGAGGGATTTGAGCCTGGGTAGCTGGCTTTCAAGTCTGTGGTCTTGAGCATAGGCATACCACTATGGCATGGTTTATGTCTTCTTTTCCTCTGTTTTTCAGAGATAAGGTCTCACTCTCACTCAAGCTGAAATGAAGTGGTATAACCATAGCTCATTGCCGCCTCAAACTCCTAGGCTCAAGCAATTCTCTCCTCACCCTCCTGAGTAGCTAGGGCTACCAGGCACTTGTCACTGTACCCAGCAAATTATTTTTACTTTTGTAGAGGCAGGGTCATGCTGTGTTGCCTAGGTTCATGGTTTATGTTTTCTAATCATTTTACTTTTTTTTTTTTTTTTTGAGTCTCTCTCTGTCACCTTGGCTCACTGCAATCTCCTCCTCCCAGGTTCAAGTGATTGTCCTGTCTCAGCCTCCTGAGCAGCTGGGACTACAGGCGCGCACCACCACACCCAGCTAATTTTTGTATCTTTAGTAGAGATGGGGTTTCACTATGTTGGCCAGGATGGTCTCGATCTCTCGACCTTGTGATCTGCCCGCCCTATCCTCCCAAAGTGCTGGAATTATAGGCGTGAGGCATCGCACCCAGCCCCATTTTACTTTTAATTTATTTATGTCATTATATTTAAAAATAAAATGTCATTATATATTTTTTTCTGGGCAGTATATAGTTGGATTTGGGTTTTCAAAATCTGATCTGACATTCTCTGGCTTTTAATTGGTGTTTTCATTTATTTATTTGTGTGTTTTGGGAGACAGGGTCTCACTTTGTCACCCAGGCTTGGGTGCAGTGGCGCAATCTTGGCTCACGGCAGCCTTGGCCACCTGAGCTCAAGTGATCCCACCTCAGCCCCCCAACCAAGTAGCTGGGACTACAGGTGCGCGCCACCACGCCAGCTAAGTTTTAAAATTTTTTGTAGAGACAAGGTTTCTGCATGTTGCCCAGGCTGGTCTGGAACTCCTGACCTCAAGTGATCCGTCCGCCTCTGCCTCCCAAAACGTTGGGATTACAGGCATGAGCCACTGTATTCAGCCTAATTGGTATTTTTAGACCATGTACATTTAATATAATTACTGATTGGGTTAGATTTAGGTCTATCATCTGATTTTTTTTCCTGTGTGTCTCTTCTGTTTTTTATATCTCTGTTTCATAGCATTATTTGTATGAGTAGTTAAACAGGGTTTGTTTTCTTTTTTGAGATGGAGTCTTGTTTTGTCGCCTAGGCTGGAGTGTGGCTGCACGATCTCAGCTCACTGCAACCTCTGCCTCCTGGGTTCAAGCGATTCTCCCGAGTAGCTGGGATTACAGGTGTGCACCACCACACGTGGCTAATTTTTGTATTTTTAGTAGAGACAGGGTTTCACCATGTTGGCCAGGCTGGTCTTCAACTCCTTACCTCAGGTGATCTGCCTGCCTTGGCCTCCCAAAGTGTTGGGATTACAGGCATTAGCCACCGTGCCTGGCCAAAACAGGGCTTTTGGAGGAATTAATTTAGATGGTGTAAATGAGGCAGGTACAAATCATATTCCCTAACTCAGTTTCACAAGAAATACAACAACATTTCCTTTAAATTACTCATTTTAGTTTCTCTCTTGAGTTCTCATTCTACTGGGCTGGTGGACATTTACTCTCAGTCAATTGGGGTCCCCCATTTTACTTCTAAATGGGGACAGCTTTTATGGGGTCAAGGTGGAGGAGCGCACACATCGGGTCCTTGATGTCTTCACTCCAAACTGGTATCTACTAGGACATCTACAAACCGAACGATCCTGGGAAAGTTATTTAACTCTCTGTGCCTCAGTTTTCTCATCTACAGAATGGGCATAATGATAATTCCTGCTTCAGTGAGTCATGATAAGGATCCAATGAAGCAATCTGTGCAAAGAAGCATAGCTCACTTTTTTTTTGTTTCTGAGATGGAGTCTTGCTCTGTTGCTCAGGCTGGAGTGCAGTAGCATCATCTTGGCTCACTGAAGCTTCCACCTCCCAGGTTCAGGCGAAACTTCTGCTTTAGCCTCCCAAGTAACTGTGACTACAGGGCAGGTACCACCACCCCCGGCTAAGTTTTGTATTTTTTTTTAGTAGCGTTGTGGTGTCACCATGTTGGCCAGGCTGCTCTCTCGCTCCTGACCTCAAGTGATCCACCCCCCTTGACCTCCTGAAGTGCTGGGATTAGAGACGTGAGCCACCGTGCCCAGCCCATAGCTCCCTTCTGAATTCATTAATTCAACCAATGTTTCCTGAGCATTTACTATGTGCTGAAGACTATTCTACATCTTGAGAATCCAGTGATGACCAAGACTCATGAGTTCCCTCTTCTTTTTTTTTTTTGAAATGGAGTTTCACTCTTGTTACCCAGGCTAGAGTGCAATGGCGTGATCACCACAACCTCTGCCTCCCAGGTTCAAGTGATTCTCCTGCCTCAGCCTCCTGAGTAGCTGGGATTACAGGCGCATGGTACCATGCCCAGCTAATTTTTGTATTTTTAGTAGAGATGGGGTTTCTCCATGTTGGTCAGGCTGGTCTCAAACTCCTGACCTCAGATGATCTGTCCGCCTCGGCCTCCTATAGTGCTGGGATTACAGGCATGAGCCACTGCGCCCGGCCGAGTTCCCTCTTCTTAAACTGCTCTGATTTTGGTTCATAGAAATGGCAAGGACTCTCTAAATGTTAGAGTCTTCTGTTTTTCTGGGACTCAGTCATTGGGACAACTCTTCCATCATCAAAGCCTTTTGGGCCTAGAGGTCTTTTCTTGCTGTTCTTGGGCACAAGAGATCTTTCTGCTCCTTCTATCCCCTTCCGGGATCTAAGACACCATGAGGCCTTCTAAGCCTCCATCTAACCTGATGGGACAGGAACCCTTTCCGCTCTCTGATTTCCTGTCCCCTCCCTGGGACTTTACCCAGGAAATAGTGCCCAGGCTCCTTCTGCTTTTTAGAGTCTCTAAACCCACCTGGGGTTTTTACCATCGCCTGGTGCTCGCCGGAAACGAGATGCCGGATTCTTCTCTCTGGGACTTGTGGTCTCCACATCTATTACTTCCTTCCCATGGTGGCCCTACCTCTCCACATTTTATTTTTTTTCTCAAAGCAGAAATTTGATTGCTCACATTCTTTGAACACAATGGGTATAACTACAGGATTATATATATACATTTTTTTTTTTTACAAAAATTTCAATCACCTTAAACATGTTTAAATTCAGCTGACTGCGGTGGCTCACACCTGTAATCCCAGCACTTTGGGAGGCGGAGACGGGTGGATCGCCTGAGGTCAGGAGTTCAAGACCAGCCTGACCAACATGGCGAAACTCTGACTCTACTAAAAATATAAAAATGAGCTGGACGTGGTGGTGGGCACCTGTAGTCCCAGCTACTCGGGAGGCTGACATAGAAGAATCGCTTGAACCTGGGAGGCGGAGGGTGCGGTGAGC
>NW_016108134.1:62216-77448 GCF_001604975.1 Cebus imitator
TTAGTAGAGACGGGGTTTCACCATGTTGACCAGGATGGTCTCGATCTCTTGACTTCGTGATCCACCCGCCTCGGCCTCCCAAAGTGCTGGGATTATAGGCGTGAGCCACTGCGCCCGGCCAAGAAATATTTTTTTTTAAAGTCACTAAATAACTTTGGGTCAAAGAAGAAATCGAAACTGCAAATAAATAAAAGCAGCCATCAATTGGCATTGTCTACAGTAGAACATATGAAATAGATTCTTGTAAAAAATTCTTAAAACACGAAGCATTCCAGGATGTAAAAAGCTGAGACGAGTGTTACTCACATCCTAACAGCAACAAAAGCTAGATAAGCTACAAAATCATAACTTTTCCTAAACTCATTAGATAACTGTCACAGGGCAATCAAAACGTCTAAAATGGGCTGGGCGGGGTGGTTCAGGCCTGTAATCCCAGCACTTTGACCTCCCCATATTTTAAGGAATCTTGGTTTGGTGATAAGTTGGGTGGGTAAGTGAGATGTGATTTGCATATAGTAAAAGGCACACGTCTTTGGTGTATGTTCAGTGAACTTTGACAAATGCATACGCCTGTGTAACTGTGAAACTAACCAATATTTGTAATCTTTCCACCGCCTTAGAAAGTTTTTTCATATCCTTTTTCTAGTAATCCCTCCTTGCCCCTGACTGCATCCACTCGTCTGATTTCTTTCTTTCTTTCTTTTTTTTTTTTTTTGAGATAGAGTCTCACACTGTTGCCTGGGCTGGAGTGCAATGGCGCAATCTCGGCTCAGTGCAACCTCCGCCTCCCAGGTTCGAGCAATTCTCCTGCCTCAGCCTCCTGAGTATCTGGGATTACAGGCACCTGCCACCACGCCCGTCTAATTTTTGTGTTTTTAGTAGAGATGGGGTTTCACCACGTTGGCCAGGATGGTCTCAATCTCTTGACCTCGTGATCTGCCCGCCTCGTCCTCCCAAAGTGTTGGTATTACAGGTGTGAGCCACCATGCCTAGGCACACTGGTCTGATTTCTTTTGCCGTAAATTAGTTTGTCTGGAGAGGAGTTGCTTCTAACTATATTTTCTTCCCTATCATTAATCTTTGACATAGGTCCTTTCTTGTCTTCCAAAGGTCTGGGATTTTTATTTATTTATTTTTTTGAGACAGAGTTTTGCTCTTGTTGCCCAGGCTGGCATACAATGGTGAGATCTCAGCTCACTGCAATCTCTGTCTTCTGGGTTCAAGCGATTCTCCTGCCTCAGCCATCCGAGTAGCTGGGATTATAGGCATGCACCACCAAGCCCAGCTAATTTTGTATTTTTAGTAGAGACAAGGTTTCTCCCTATTGGTCAGGATGGTCTTGAACTCCCAACCTCTGGTGATCTGCCCACCTCGGCCTCCCAAAGTGCTGGGATTACAGGTGTGAGCCACCGCGCCCTGCCAGGATTTTGATTGTTTTTCGGGACAGGTTCTTGCTCTGTTGTCCAGGCTGGAGTGCAGTGGTGCATTCACGGCTCACTGTAGCCTTGAACTCTTGGGCTTAAGGGATCCTCCCACCTCAGCCTCCTGAGTGGCTGGGGCTATAGGTATGCACCATCATGTCTGACTCATTCTTTAAAATTTTTGTAGAGATGGGGTCTCAGTATGTTGCTCAGGCTAGTCTCGAACTCCTGGGCTCGAGTGAGCCTTCCTCCTTGGCTAAAGTGCTGGGATTACAGGTATGAGGCACTTTGTGAAGGGTCTGGGCTTTTGAAATACCAAAGCCAGGAAACCTACTTTTCCTCTTCCTTCTTTCTTTCCCTGAAACAATGAACTCCTGTGCTGTTTGGATGCAGATTAAGGCTACAGGTGGGGCAAAAGTGCAAGAGAAACCAAAACACGTCAGTTACTATTGCTAAAAATGTCACTTAAATGTCATAATGCTAAATACTAAGATGTTACAGTATGAGACCAGGCACAGCAATCCTAGCTGTAATCCTAGCACTTTGGGAGACTTACTGTGACCTTTGGGAGGCTGCAGTGAGCCATGATTGCACCACTGCATCCCAGCCTGGGTGACAGAGTGAGACTCTGTCTCAAAAAAAAAAAAAAAAAAAATTTAAGGTGGGTGTGGTGGCTCATGCCTATAATCCCAGCACTTTGGGAGGCTGAGGGGGGTGGATCACCGGACGTCAGGAGTTTGAGACCAGCCTGGCCAAAATGGTGAAACCCTGTCTCTACTAAAAACCACAAAAATTAGCGAGGTGTGGTGGCGTGCACCTGTAATCCCAGTTACTCAGGAGGCTGAGGTGGGAGAATCACTTGAACCCAGGAAGGCGGAGGTTGCAGTGAGCCGAGATCGTGCCACTGTACTCCAGCTTGTGTGACAGAGCGAGACTCCGTCTCAAAGAAATAAAAAAATTAATCCTTACAACACTACCAGGAGGTAGCTAATGTTAACTCATTTTACAGATGAGGAAGCTGAGGCACAGAGCATTTCGCAGATTGCATGAGAGAAAGTAGCACGATGATTCCCGCCACGCATGCTACAGTGGGAGGATGGTCTGGTCCTGTTCTGCATGCCATGGGGATGGGGACGGGGTTCGGGAGGTGACGTTCCCAAGCCCTAAATGTGTGGGACAGGGTAAGGGGTAGGTTCTCGCCCCGAGGGTCATGTAGAGGAATGGCTGGCTGAATGGAGTTTGTATTTGCAGAATTTTGTGGCCAAAGCTCACGGCTCTCCACGGGTGTACTGGCTGGGGCTGAATGACAGGGAACAAGAAGGGAACTGGAGGTGGCTGGATGGGTCTCCTGTGACATTAAGGCAAGTGCCCGGGTTTCCTGGGGTCTCTCTACTTCCTCTGTTGGCCCTGATCATGGGGAGAGAAGAAGGTGATGGAGTACGTGATTGAAGGAGACAGGAGCTGGTTCTTACCGGTACAGCTCTACTTGTTTACTTATTTATTTATTGAGACGGAGTCTCTCTGTTGCCCAGCCTGGAGTGCAGTGGAGCGCTCTCGGCTCACTGCAACCTCTGCCTCCTGGTTTCAAGTGATTCTCCCATCTTGGTCTCCCGAGTAGCTATTACAGGTGCCCACCACAACACTGGCTAATTTTTGTAAAGATGGGATTTTACCATGTTGGCCAGGCTGTCCTTGAACTCCTGACTTCAGGTGATCCATCCACCTCAGCCTCCCAAAGTGCTGAGATTATAGTTGTGAGCCACTGTGCCTGGCCTTATTTTATTTTTTTGAGACAGGGTCTCACTCTGTCACCCAGGCTGGAGTGCAGTGGTGCAATCTCGGCTCACTGCAGCCTCAACCTCCCAGGCTCAGGTAATCCTCCCACCTCAGCCTCCCAAGTAGCTGGGACCACAGTCACGCACCAGCATGCCTGGCTAGTTTTTTGTACTTTTAGTAGAGTTGGGGTTTCACCATGTTGCCCAGGCTGGTTTTAAACTCCTGAGCTCAAGTGATCTGCCCGCCTTAGCCTCCCAAAGTGCTGGGATGACAAGCTTGAACTACTGCTCCTGGCCTCTACTAATTTTAAATACAGAAAAGCTCTTGTCCCGTTTGGTAAATTGCCATTGCTTTAAGTCTCCTGAGTCCCTCTGCTGCCCCTTGGACTTCCACATCACCTAACCTCTAAAGGGTTTGTCCCTGGCACAGAAGGGGCCTAGAGACCCTGATTGCTGGGTGTGTGTGTGCACAGGTGGCATTGTTTGTTATTTTGGTACACCACCCTCCCCTCCGCCAGCATTCCCTCTTCACTGTGTGCTTGGTGTCTTTCCAGTCCAAGCAGACAGGCTGCACACCACCACGCTTGGCTAATTTTTGTATTTTTAGTAGAGACGGAGTTTCGCCATGTTGGCCCGGCTGGTCTCAAACTCCTGGCCTCAAGTGATCTGCCCGCTTCGGCCTCCCAAATTGCTAGGTTACAAGCATGAGCCACCACACCTGGCCTGGCCAATTTTTACGTGTTTGTAGAGATGGGATTTTGCCATGTTGCATAGGCTGGTCTTGAACTCCTGAGTTCAAGCAATCCTCTGGCCTTGGCCTTCCAAAGTGCTGGAATTACAGGTGAATCACACCAGGCCTGATGAGGAGGATTTTGATTTGCCAAAATAATTAGCAAGATCTCATGAAAAAAAAGACACAGGGTTTCACTCTGTCATGTAGGTTGGAGTGCAATGGTGTGATCACAGCTCACTGCAGCCTCCAGCTCCTGGGCTCAAGTGATCCTCCTACTTCAGCCTTCTGAGTAGCTGGGACTACAGGTGTGCACCACCACACCTGGCTAATTTTTAATTTTTTTGTAGTGATGGGGTCTTGCTGAGTTGCCCAGGCTGGCCTGGTGCTTCTGGGCTCTAGTGATCCTCCCACTTCAGCCTCCCAAAGTGTTGGGATTTATTAGCATGAGCCACTGTGTCTGGCCAGGATCTCATTTTTTTAAAAAAAACAAACTAGAGGATAATCTCTACAAGATCTCTCTCCCTCTCCCCCATTTTTTTTTGAGGAGTTTTGCTCTTGTTGCTCAGGCTAGAGTGCATAGCATGATCTCGGCTTACTGCACCCTCTCTCTCCCAGGTTCAAACAGTTCTCCTGCCTTAGCCTCTTGAATACTTGGGATTACAGGCACCTGCCACCACATTCAGCCAATTTTTTGTGTTGTTAGTTGAGACGGGCTTTCACTATGTTGGCTAGGCTGGTCTCGAACTCCTGACCTCAGGTGATCCACCCACCTTGGCCTCCCAAAGTGCTGGGATTACAGGTGTGAGCCACCATGCCCGGCCAAAATCTCATTTTTAACGGAAGATTCCATAACTCTCTGGAGAGCTGGGATTTGGCATGGTGAGGCATTGAAGGTGCCTGGCTTCTTCCAACATTAGGTTCTTTTTTTCTTTTGAGATAGAGTCTTGGTCTGTTGCCCAGGCTGGTGTACAGTGGAAACATCTTGGCTCACTGCAACCTCTGCCTCCCTGGTTCAAGTGATTATGGTGCCTCAGCTTCCCGAGTAGCTGGGATTGCAGGCACCTGCCACCACACCTGGCTAATTTTTGTATTTTTCTTAGAGACAGGGTTTCACCATGTTGACCAGGCTGGTCTTGATCTCCTGACCTTAAGAGATCCACCTGCCTCAGCCTCCCGAAATGCTGGGATTACAGGTGTGAGCCACCGCGCCCAGTGGAACTTTGGCTACTAAAAGCTCACAGGAATGCTTTTTCCAGAAAGTTGTTCCCAGGTGAATGGGAGTGTGCTCACCGAATATGTTACCCAACTCTATTGGGGTCAGCTCACAACCAGTGACAGCCTAAGATAAGCCTGAACCCCTTATGACAAGTTGGGATGACTCTGATGCTGTTTATATCCCAGTGGTCTCTGTGGGGTCAGGCTGAGGCTAGGGCCATCTGAGTCTACTATCCTGTTCAATTCCTTTCCCTTCTCCATCCGGCTTCCCTCACCTCCCTCCTAAGAACATCCTTTAATAAATTCCACACATGGCGAGGCGCGTTGGCTCACCCGTGTAATCCCAGCACTTTGGGAGGCCGAGAAGGGCGGATCACCTGAGGTCAGGAGTTTGAGACCAGCCTGACCAACATGGAGAAACTCTGTCTCTACTAAAAACACAAAAATTAGCTGGGCATGGTGGCGCATGCCTGTAATCCCAGCTACTCTGGAGGCTGAAGCAGGAGAATCACTTGAACCTGGGAGGCAGAGGTTACAGTGGGCTGAGATTGCATCATTGCACTCCAGCCTGGGCAACAAGGGTGAAACTCTGTCTCAAAAGAAAAAAAAAAACCCACTCCTGAGTCGTTGAATCAGGCTCTGCTTTAAGCAAACCCTACGTGACCTAAGACATGACAATTCCTAGGAGGTTGGGAAGGTTGGGTTGGGAGGTTGTAAAGGAAAGAGTCTTTGGAAGACAAGACAGAAACTGACCAGATTCAGAAATTGATTCAGAGCCAGGCATGGTGGCTCACGGTGTCCGGCTTGCAGGTGTAAGCCTCCGTGCCCAGCCTGATGCGGGTTTTGACAAATGCATAATGCCAGATATTGACCATTACAGTATTATACAGAAGAGTTTCACTACCCGAAAAAATCCCCTCTCTTTGCCCACTTTTTCCTCCATCCAGCTTCTGGGAGCCAGAGGAACCCAATAACATCCAAGAAGAGGACTGCGCTAGCATGAACAAAGACGGCACCTGGAATGATCTCTCTTGCCACAAATCTACATATTGGATTTGCGAGCGGAAGTGTTCCTGTTGAAGCTCAGGGCTGAGGCTGGGGGTTCATATTCGAGCGTCCCTCACTCTTCGAGATGAGAATCTTCTGACCTTTCATGGACGGCCTTGCCTCTTCATGAATGGACACAGATGTGCCCCAGACAGGATTGGCACCCTGGATGCAGCAAGTTTCCAGGGATGCAAGTCAGGCTGTTTCTAGCGTGAAGACTTGGGTTCGCCCCAGTAGACGGTGAGCTGGGAGGGCACTCAGGGTTTGGGGGTGGGAGGTCTCCCAGTTCTAGGGTTGAAGGGATCGTCACCAAGTTCCTGATCATGACTCTTGGGAAGTGGTACTAGCTCTGAGGACCCTGGGGCTGCTATTGAACCTGGGATGAAACATCGTGGCACCTCTGCTGGGACTGGGCTCCCTTTTCTGCAACCTCAAACTTCTGGAATCAGGTGATCCTCCCATCTCAGCCTCCTGAGTTAGCTGGGACTATACATGTGCACCACCATGCCTGGCTAACTTTTTGTAGTGTTTAAAGAGAGGGAATCTCACTATATTTGCCCAGGCCAGTCTCAAACTCCTGGCCTCAACTGATCCTCCTCCTTGAGCCTCCCGGATTGTTAGGATTACAGGTGTGAGCCACTGTGCCTGGCTCAAAATTATTATTATTTTTATAGAGGTGAGGTCTCACTGTGTTGCCCAGGCTGGTCTCGAACTCCTGGGATCAAACAGTCCTTCTGCCTCTGGCTCCCAAAGTGCTGGGATTACAGGTATGTGTCACTGCACCTGGCCAATATTTTTATTTTTATTTTACCTTCCCTGTCTTTTCCTTTTTTTTTTTTTTTTTTAACAAAAGCTTTGAAAGTGGTGACAGACAGCAAAATTTGCCTTTGAGCTAGAACTTTGGGTCTGCCTTGCACGTTAAGTGGGCTGGTCTCACATCGTCTCCACCATCAGTGCAAATTACAAACCTAACAATTACAGAACGTCAGCGGAGAAGACAGGAGAGCTTCCATACCCACCCCGTGTCCCCCCTCCAGACACTGCTTCCTTCCTCGTCTTAAACAGCACAAATAACCCAGAAGCCATCAAAATTATTTTCTACGAGCAACTTTCTCAATGTCTTGGGTGAGGTTTGCACAAACTAAGTGGCAGAATCAGAACTTTGCCAGCAGACTTGGCCCATAAAACTTCTATCCTGTTTTTTTTGAGATAGGATCTCATTCTGCCACCCAGGCTGAGGTGCAGTGGTACGATCATAGCTCACAGCAGTCTCCACCTCCTGGGCTCCGGCGATCCTCCCGCCTCAGCCTCCCAAGTAGCTGAGACCAAAGGCGTGCACCCTCATACCTGGCTGGCCCCTGGAACTTCTAGAAAGGCATACCAGCTGAAAAGCAATACTTACATAGTGTGGCCAGGCCAGGCCTTAACCTGGTCAGATCCACACAGGACAACGATGGACATATCTGCCAACACGTACCCTTGAGCTGTCTGTTGGTGATGATATTATTCACTTTACTGGCCAGACATGGTGGCTCATGCCTGTAATCACACCACTTTGGGAGGCTGAGGTTGGCAGATCACCTGAAGTCAGGAGTTCGAGACCAGCCTGGCCAATATGGTGAAACCCCGTCTCTATTAAAAACACACAAGAAAAGTAGCTGGGTATTGTGGCTTGTGCCTGTAATCCCAACTATTTGGGAAGCTGGCGCAGGAGAATTGCTTGAACCCAGGAGGGGAGGTGGAGGTTGCCGTGAGCCGAGATCGTGCCACTGTATGCCTGGGTGACAGAGCAAGACTCCATCTCAAAAAAAAGAAAAAAAAAATCACTTTACTTCTGTGTGAACTTCCTTGGGCTATTAGCTCTTGCAATGTTAGTGCTTCTCCCAATGCCACTTCCTTGGGTGTTCCTTGTCTACTGTGTGTTAGTTTGCTGGGGCTGCCATAACAAAAGACCATAGACTGGGTGGCTTCAGCAACAGAATGCATTTTCCCAGTTCTGGAGGCTGGATGTCCAAGATCAAGGTGTTGGTAGGATTAGTTTCTTCTGCGGCCTCCCGTCTTGGCTTGTAGAGGATCCTGTTCTCTCTGTATCTTCACCTGGTTTTCCCTCTGTGTGTGTCTGGGTTCTAATCTCCTCCTCCTCTTTTTTTTTCTTTTTTGAGACACGATCTTGCTCTGTTGCCCCAGCTGGAGTGCAGTGGCACGATCTCAGCTCACTGCAACTTCTACCTCCCAGGCTGAAGCCATCCTCCCTCCTCAGCCTCCTGTGTAGCTGGGATTACAGGTGCACACGACCAGGTCTGGCTAATTTTTGTATTTTTTGTAGCAACGGGATTTTACCATGTTGCCCAGGCTGGTTTTGAACTCCTGGGCTCAAGTGGTCTGCCCACCTTGGCCTCCCAAAGTGCTGGGATTACAGGTGTGAGCCACCGGGTTGGGCCTACAATGACCTCTTTAAAGATCCTGTCTCCAAATATAGTCATATTATGAGGTCCTGGGAATTAGAATTTCAACATATGCACTTGGGAAGGGTGGCACAATTCGGCCCATAGCATTCACAAATGGCCAGAGTGACCCCCGGCCACGTGACAACCAAACATCAATTAGAGGGCTGGTATTACTCCCGACTAGGAATACTCAACATAGTATTCCCTTTGGACAATCCCCAAATTGCATGCAAGAATGGGTAGACATTCTCCAAACGGATCAATTTATTTTATTTTATTTTATTTTTTTGAGATAGAGTCTTGCTCTATCACCCAGGCTGGAGTGCAGCAGCGTGATCTCGGCTGACTGCAACCTCTGCTTTCCAAGGTCAAGTGATTCTCCTGCCTCAGCCCCCTTAATAGCTGGGATTACAGGTGCGTGCCACCATGCCTGGCTAATTTTTGTATTTTTAGTAGAGACAGGGTTTGCCATATTGGCCAAGGCTGGTCTCGAACTCCTGACCTCAAGTAATCCATCTGCCTCAGCCTCCTAAAGTGTTGGGATTACAGGCGTGAGCCACCACGCCTGGCCTTATTTTATTATTTGAGACAAGGTCTCACTCTGTCGCCCAGGCTGGAGCGCAGTGTTGTAATCATAGCTCACTGCAGCCTCAAACACCTGGGCTCAAGTGATTCTCCCTCCTCAGACTCCTGTACATATAACTAGAACTGCAGGTGTGCCCCACCACACCCAACTAATTAAAAAATATTTTCTTTGTAGAGATAGGGGTCTTGCTATGTTGCCCAGACTGGGCTTAAACTCCTGGCCTCAAACAATCCCATCCTCCTGCCTCAGCTTCCAAAGTGCAAGGATTGTGATCAATGTATTCATCAACAATCACCCTTCATTACTAGCAGACTCTTTCCTGTTTTGTCTGAGAACAGGTGATTATAGCAAGGAGACTGCAAGGGTGGGGAAGGCTGGGGCTGATTTCACTTCCTCTTTCTTTGATTTGTTTTAAATCTACTTGCTCTTTTATTTCCTTATTTTTTTATTTTTTGAGACGGACTCTCACTCTGTCACCCAGGCTGGAGTGCAGTGGTGCGATCTCGGCTCACTGTAACGTCCGCCTCCTGGGTTCAAGTGATTCTCATGCCTCAGCCACCTGAGTAGCTGGGTTGCCATGATGCCCAGCTAATTTTTGTATTATTAGTAGAGACAGGCTTTCACCACGTTGGTCAGGCTGTTCTCAAACTCCTGACCTCATGTCATCCACCCGCCTTGGCCTCCCAAAGTGCTGGGATTATAGACGTGAGACACTGCACCTGGCCACGTCATTTATTTTTAGGAGGTGGGTTCTCAGTATGTTTCCCAGGCTGCAGTGCAGTGGCAATTCACAGGCACGAATGATCCCACTACTGAGTTTTGATCGACTCTGTCCTCTATTCTCACCTCCGCCCACCCCTGCACTTGCCCCAATTAATCACCACCAAAGCCAGCTCCGGTGCTGTCCGCAGACTGCTGAGTGGGTGGATGTGGAGTTGTAAACCATCCATCCAGGGGGCTGTTGTGGCAAGCAACTTTATCTGGGGTCAGGGGAAGATCTCACATTTCAGAAGAGGGAACTTGAGTGTTCTCTGATACGTGTATTGAGAAATGGGGAAGCTGGGGGCTGTGGTCACATCTCTGGGTCATGCTGCGGAGGGGAGCCTGGAGGAGCTGGTTCCAACCTAGCTCCTTTCCACATCGCTCATGATTGTCTAATTGTGGACAGAGAGGTAAACATGAAAGAGGTTGCTTTTTACCACTTTAGGTCCAGGGGATCAACAGTTGGATAAAAATAATAACCATGGTTTATCAGACATGTACTACGTGGTAGATAAATGCAGTGGCTCTCATTGAATCTTCACTATGGCTTTGTGAGGTCGAAATAATTATCAACTTCCACCAATCTTTTTTTTAGACAGAGTCTCACTCTGTTGCCCAGGCTGGAGTGCAGTGGTGTGATGTCAGCTCACTGGAACCTCTGCCCTCTGGGTTCAAGTGATTCTCCTCAGCCTCCCAAGTAGCTGGGATTACAGGAGCACCATAATGCCCAGCTAATTATTGTATTTTTAGTATAGATGGGGTTTCGCCATGGTGGCCAGGCTGGTCTTGAGCTACTGAGCTCAGGCAATCCGCCTGTTATAGCCTCCTAAAGTGCTGGGATTACAGGTGTGAGCCACTGTGCCCAGACCCATTTCCTTTCTTTTGTTTTCTTCCTTTCTTTTTTTTAAAGACAAGGTCTCACTCTGTCACCCAGGCTGGAGTGCAGTGGTGCAATCATAGCTCACTTAAAATCTCTCATTGGGTACAATGGCTCACGTCTGTAACCTCAGCACTTTGGGAGCCCATGGTGGGTGGATCACTTGAGGTCAAGAGTTCAAGACCAGCCTGGCCAACATGATGAAACCCTGTCTCCACTAAAAATACAAAAATTAGCTGGATGTGGTGGCATGCACCTGTAGTCCCAGCTATTGGGAGGCTGAGGCAGGAGAATAATTTGAACCTAGGAGCCAGAGGTTGCAGTGAGCCTAGATCACACCACTGCACTCCAGCATGGGTGACAGAGACTGTCTCAAAAAAAAAAAAAAAAAAAAAAAAAAAAAAAAAAAAAAAAAAAAAAAAAAAAAAAAAAAAAAAAAGAAGTTAGCCTGTATCAGCAAAGAAGTAAAGGCAGTAGGAAGCCAATGGTTTGAGGGAATGAATGAGTTCAAAGAGCAAGTTTATGACAAGTGTGGTGACTCATGCCTATAATCCCAGCACTTTGTAATCCCACCTGGAATTCTCCCAGGTGGGAGAATAATTTGAGCTCAGGAGTTTGAGGCTGTAGTGAGCTACAATTATGCCACTACACTCCAGCCTGGGTGACAGAGTGAAACTCTGTTTTAAAAAAAGAGTAAGTTTAGAATGAGTCAGACTAAGAACTTGAGGAAAAGGACCTCTTCATTTACAAAAAGTAAAGGAAATATTTGCAGTGGTCGTGATTTGGGTTTCCAGGGACAAGCATTGACTGAACACACCATAGTGAAGGGGGATGCAATTTACCACACATTTATTGAGAGCCTATTACACAGAACAAACACTTCAGGAAGTAAAGGTTGTTTATTTCCTCTCCAAGGATGATATGTTTTATGAGTTCTCTTGTCCTAAGCTTCATTCTTCATAATGCCAAAGAGATCCATGGGTATGATTTTCCATATGGAGTTGAATGTTCTAGTTTTAATATTTTCTCTTCACTAATCCTGGAAAAACATCCCCCCATAAAAGAGGTTTAGATTAAAGGCAATGATATAATAAAGCTAATAAACGAAATCAATAACAGGGAGAAAGAGCAGGAGTGCTTTAAACACAGCTTGAACCAGCAGGCAAGGATGGCATGATCTCCTAGCATTTAAAAATACTAGGGCAAATGTGGTCTTCCTTGGGTTAGAGTGGGAAGACTTATCAAAAATTCAGCAAGAAGAATTCTTCTTTTTGATAAGTTTTCAGATATAATATCCGACTCTGGAATTTTAGCTCCTGGATGTTTTTTGTCTATGAAGAATGATTAGAGTCTCATTGGCTTTGTTCCTCTTTGAATGCCCATTATCTAACATAGTGCCTGACACACTGTAGAACTCAACAATTGCTCTCTTTGCACCCCACAACTTACAGCTTAGTTTAACAGCCCCAAGCTCCATAGAGGAACCAACATCTCCTGTAGAAGCCTATGAGGTTAGTGGTTCCTAGCCTAGTTATAGGAGTTATCGTGTGCAAGAAGTTCAAAGTTATGTCTTCCTTCCTGGTATTTATGGTTAATTCACAGAATTTCCCATCCAGATGCAACGTACAAGTCAAGCATGACTTTTCCTATAGGCAGCATTGCCTGGAGATATAACTGATCTTCCAACTTTATCAAGTTTCTTGGGAACAGAGCTAGAAAGTTAACACAAGGTCAAAATTGTCCATAAAGAAAGAGTTTCTCTATTAGCTTTTTACTCAAACTTTGTGCCTAAAAAGTAAAAGCATAAGATATTTTTCTGTAGATATGGGGTCTTATGTTGTTGCCCAGGCTGGTCTCAAACTCCTGATCTTGGGCTGGGGGCAGTGGCTCACACCTATAATCCCAGCACTTTGGGAGGCCGAGGTGGGTGGATTGCTTGAGGCTGGGAGTTTGAGACCAGCCTGACCAACATGGAGAAACACTGTCTCTACCAAAAATACAAAAATTAGCTGGGTGTGGTGGTGCATGCCTGTAATCCCAGGCTATCAGGAAAAGGACTCTTCCTCATACCCTCCAGGAAGGGGAGTTTGTACTAAGAATAACTCCTCAGAACTACCCTATGTTTCCCAGGCTGGTATCAAACTCCTGGGCTCAAGCAATCTTCCCATCTCAGCCTCCCAAGTAGCTGGGGCTACAGACATGCACCACCACACCTGGCTTCCTTTTTTAAATTTGAGATGGAGTCTTGTACACTCGCCCAGGCTGGAGTGCAGTGGTGTGATCTTGGCTCATTGCATCCTCCAGCTCCCTGGTTTAAGTGATTCTCCTGCCTCAGCCTCCCAAGAGCCGGGATTACAGGCACCCACCACCACGCCCAGCTAATTTTTCGTACTTTTAGTAGAGAGGGGTTTCACCTTGTTACCCAAGATGGTCTTGATCTCCTGAATTTGTAACCCGCCCACCTCAGCCTCCCAAAGTGCTTGGATTACAGGCATGAGCCACCTCACCCAGTGCCTCCCTTTTTTGTTGAGATGGAGTTTCACTCTTGTTGCCCAGGCTGGAGTGCAATGGCACGATCTCGGCTCACTACAACCTCTGCCTCCAGGGTTCAAGGGATTCTCCTGCCTCAGCCTCCCAAGCAGCTGGATTACAGGCGCCCTCCACCAAGACTGGTTAATTTTTTTTTGTATTTTTAGTAGAGAAGGGATTTCACCATGTTGGTCAGGCTGGTCTTGAACTCCTGACCTCAGATGATCCGCTTGCCTCGGCCTCCCAAAGTGTTGGGATTACAGGCATGAGTCACTGCGCCCAGCTAATGCTGGTCTTAATACCAAAGTGATGGGTTGATAGGTGCAGCAAACCACCATGGTACACGTTTACCTATGTAACACACCTGCACGTCCTGCACATGTAACCTCATAACTTAAAAAACAAACAAACAAAAAACTCCCCCAAACTAGAGGGGGTTTGCAGTGTCAAGAGAGGAGTATGTAAAACAGAACAATTCACATGTTCACTTACCTCACTGGGTTTTGAGTCAGGACCCACTTTGCTGGAAAGTGTGTATGTCTCAGACTCAGGTTTTGATTTGACCATCTCTCTAAACCACTTTTGATATTGTTTCTGGACCTGGAACATCAAAGGAAATACCTGGATGGGTTTTGCTAACATTAGTGAAGAGCAGAAAAGTCAGTGAGTCAGGAAGAGGATAGTGATGCATTATTACATATTTCTTTTTACAAAATGTGGTCTATTCATACAATTGAATATTATTCAATCTTACAAAGGAAGGAGATTCTGACACATATTACCACACGGATGAACGTTGAGGACATCAGGCTGAGTGAAATAAGCTGGTCATGAAAAGGCAAATACTGTATGGTTCTACTTATATGAGATCCCTAAATGTTGGAAATAGAAGTTGGAAAGAGATGCTCGGTGCTGCAAAGAAAAATTGTTACTGGGACAAAGGATCTCTCAGCAAAGCAATTCATTTTACTTCCTGCAGAAAGGGTACTCCCACCAGCGATCTTGCCATGAGAGTACAATGAACAAAGGAAAGCAGACAAATTTATTTCTTACGCATTTGGGGTTGTTCTTAACTGCTGTGTCTGCTCTCTGTTGGCTGGGGCCAGACCTTACAATCTAAACTAAAACCCGATTGGCTAATAACTTGAAACTTTTCTAAACAGGGACAAGCAATGGAGAGCAAAAAAGGGAAGTCCAAATAAGGAAGGGGCATAGGCTGCGAGCTGGGACATGCCGGTGAGCACGTTCAGCACAGATATCTTGGTTAAAGTACAAGGACATAGAATGTACTATGCGCCTGTAAGCTTGTCTAACAGCTACATAGGATAGGGCTTCCAACAAAAAGCAAGACGGCTTTTAAAGAAAGTGTTTAAAACAAACTATTATTTTCTAACACAAATTTTTCTTAAACAAGAAACTTGAAGAGGAACTTTTCTATTTCCCACACTAAAATAGTCAAATCCATACAGACATACAGTAGAATAGTGGTTTCCAGGGCCTGGGGGGAGGAGAGTGGGGAGTTAGTGTTTAATGGGGATGGAGTTTCAGTTTGGGAACAGGAAAGTTCTGGAGGTGGATGTTGACAATGCTTGCATGACATGGTGAATATGATGCTGCTGAACGGTTGGTACATTTAAAAATAATTAAAAAGGTAAATTTTATATTATATATATTTTGCCACAATAAAAAATTTTCCATTACAGGGTATATAATTGTTGTAGAAAATTTATAGTTGGGCACAGTGGCTTACACCTGCAATCTTAGCACGGTGGGAGGCCGAGCTGGGCAGATCACCTGAGGTCAGGAGTTCCAGACCAGCATGGCCAACATGGTGAAATCC
>NW_016108134.1:77635-89360 GCF_001604975.1 Cebus imitator
CCATCTCAATAAAAAAAAGAAAAAAAAAAAAAGAAAATTTATAAGATTTGCATATGCAAAAGGAAGAAAATAGAAGTTACAGATAATTCCTCAATCTAGTGAAAATCACCAATAATATTTTGGTAGCATCCTTCCATGTATCTTGGTTTTGGGTACCTCAGAAGCAGACTCTGCAACAAGGGTTGAAGTGTAAAGAGTTTATTTGAGGGGTGATCCCAAAAAGCACCAGTAGGGCAGTGAGGACGCAGGACAGGGAAGAGAAGCCAGCTAGTAAAGGATGCATAATTAAGGATGTTTCCATTGTGGGCATCCGGGGCTCAGCCCCATTTAGGAGCTCTGCAGTATAGCATGGAACTACTTCAGTCAACTTGCCTGAGGGAGGAGGGAGCTGGGGTATTTATCCACCAGCTCCCATCAGTCAAGGTTTGATGGTCGCCCTCAAGGGCCATTACTCTTGGGTGTCACCAGTTTGCCCTGTGCATGGGCCAGGCATATCCTGTGGGCATTAACAAGCCCTCAGGCACAGTCACGGGTGTTTGCAACAAGCAGCTCCAGGCATGTAGAGATGAAGGCCAAAGGGATATGAGAGGGCCATAGACAGCATCTGCCATACCATGATACCCCAACCTTGGTGCTATTGACATCTTGAGTTGGATCATGTTTTGCTGGAGAGGGCTGTCCTGTGTGCATTGTTTAGGATGTTTAGCAACATTCCTGACTTCCACCCACAAGATGGCAGTAGTACCCCCCCAACCCCAGTTATGACAATCAAACATTTCCCCTGACATTGCTAACTGTCCCTTGGTGGGAACACAATCGCTCCTGGTAAGGACCACTCTGGGCCGAGTGCAGTGGCTCACGCCTGTAATCTCAGCACTTTGTGAGGCTGAGACAGGCGGATCACGAGGTCAGGAGATAGCGACCATCCTGGCTAACACAGTGAAACCACGTCTCTACTAAAATACAAAAAATTAGCTGGGCATGGTGGTGTGCACCTGTACTCCCAGCTACTCGGGAGGCTGAAGTGGGAGAATTGCTTGAACCTGGGAGGCGGAGGTTGCAGTGAGCCGAGATCACCCTGCCACTGCACTCCAGCCTGGGCCACAGAGTGAGACTCCTTCTCAAAAAACAAAACAAAACAAAACAAAGAAACCATTTGGATATGACATAAACATCTATACCTACACATAAATAAATACATAACAATAACAAACAATGAGTGCTTATACCCATTATATAAACACAATGAAACCCTCTGGAGTAATGTTTTTTATTTTTATTTTTATTTTTGAGATGGAGTGTCGCTGTGTCGCCCAAGCTGGAGTCCAAAGGTGTGATCTCAGCTCACTGCAACCTCTGCCTCCTGGGGTCAAGTGATTCTCCAGCCTCCGAGTAGCTGGGATTACAGGTGCCTGCCACCATGCTCGGCTAATTTTTATACTTTTTAGTAGAGAAGGGGTTTCACCATGTCGGCCAGGCTGGTCTTGAACACCTGACCTCAGGTGATCCACCTGCCTTGGCCTCCCAAAGTTCTGGGATTACAGGTGTGAGCCACCGTGTCCGGGCTCAGGTTCAATTCTAGAGCCAGCGTGCAGTCCAAATGATCCCCAAGCACCCTTTAGGAAGGGAACATCTTGAAGGACACACTCTACTGTTCAGCCGCAGGCAAAGTGGTTTGGATTTAGTAGCCATGTAAACTAAAACCATATATATCTTTAAAAACTGGATGCTGATATGCCTCAAAAACTGAGATAAACTGTGAGAAGAGTACATATAAGTCTTTTTGGTATGCTCATTCAGATGTGTACATGCACTGAGAAGAAAACCATGCCCATGGTTTTCTTTGGCTATGCAGGTAAGCTATACTTGTTTGTAATGAAATAGAGGAATGGATGAATAGAAGGTTCAATATGTAATAGAGCAAATATTGCACAAGGTTAGTGACAGCATCTAGGCCATTGGTATATATGTGCTCACTGTATAATTCTTTAAACTCTTTTGGATGTTTGAAAGAGTTCATAGTTAATGTTGGAAAAATTGGCTTATTATGAAATTTCATGGCAGAACTTAAAACATATTAATATGGAGACTACACTAGCACATGGAAATGTGCTTAAGAATTTGGCCAGGTGTGGTGGCTCATGTCTGTAATCCCAGCACTTTGGGAGGCCAAGTTTCAGTTTGGGAACGAGGTCCGGAGTTTGAGACCAGCCTGACCAACATGATGAAACCCGATCTCTACTAAAAAAAATACAAAAATTAGCCGGGCGGGGTGGCAGGCACCTGTAATCCCAGCTACTTCGGAGGCTGAGGCAGAAGAACTGCTTGAACCCAGGAAGTTGAAGGTTGCAGTGAGTCAAGATCGTGCCACTGCACTTCAGCCTGGGTGACAGAGTGAGACTCCATCTTAAAAAAAAAAAAAGAATTCCTGTTGTGGCCAGGTGCGGTGGGTGGCTCACACCTGTAATCCCAACATTTTGGGAGGCCAAGGAGGGAGGATTCCATTTGAGCCCAGGAGCTGGAGACCAGCCTGGGCAATGTATTGAGATCCTTGTCTTAAATTGATTGACCGATTGATTGAGATAGAGTCTCGCTCTGTCACCCAGACTGGAGTGTAGTGGTGCGATCTCAGCTCACTGCAACCTCCACCTCCTGGGTTCATGCAATTCTCCTGCCTCAGCCTCCCGAGTAGCTGAGACTACAGGCGTGTGCCATCACACAAAGCTAATTTTTGTATTTTTAGTAGAGACGGGGTTTTACCATGTTGGCCAAGCTGGTCTCAAACTCCTGACCTCAGGTGATCCGCCCGCCTCAGTCTCCCACAGTGCCGGGATTACAGATGTGAGTCAGCACATCCAGCCTTAAATTTAATAATAATAATAAAAATAACGTTGATGAAAAAACACTCTGCCAGTGATGCTGTGAACTGAGCGGAGATGAGTTCTGCCTCCCACCTCAGCCTCCTGAAGTGCTGGGATTATGGGCATGAGTCACTGTGCCTGGCCCCAGTTTCTCTTTAACAAGGCAGTTAACCTGCAGCACAGCGAAGTTCAAGATCTCATCATGCCCACTGCTGTTCCATGGTTTGAGATGTGAGTTGCAAAAACTGCAATAGCAGATGGAATGGATCTATGAGTTTGCCCCTAAAGACACCCAGTGCTACAGAGAAGGCTGTGTGATCCTGGAATGTGACCTAGTTCGGGACAGTGAGGGCTTCAAGGGGCATGTATCAACTGATAAGTCTTGAAGAAAAAGAGATAAGTCAGCCCAGCATGGTGGCTCACCCCTGTAATCCCAGCCATATAATTGGTGCTGACTGAAAAAAAAATTTTTTTTTGAGATGGAGTCTTGCTCTGTCACCCAGGCTGAAGTGCAGTGGTGCGATCTCAGCAAACTGCAACCTCCGCCTTCCAGGTTCAAGGGATTTTTCTGCCTCAGCCTCCCTAGTAGTTGGGATTACAGGTGCCTCCACCATGCCCAGCTAATCTTTCTTTGCATTTTTTAGTAGAGATGGGGTTTCACCATGTTGGTCAGGCTGGTCTTGAACTCTTGACCTCAAGAGATCCGCCTACCTCTTGGTGCTGGGATTACAGGTGTGAGCCACTGTGCTGGGCCGAAACCAACGAGATTGTTGAGGTTGTTTGTTACACAGCATTAGCTATTACAAGCGGGAAAACTGAGAAAAAGGCATGATTTTTTTTTTTGGACATAGCAATTATTTATATTCTGAAATGTGATAACAAATGATGTACCTTACAACCAGTAGCAATTTTTTTATTTTTTGAGATAGTCTAGTTCGGTTGCCAGGCTGGAGTGGAGTGGCATGATCTTGACTCACTGCAACCTCCGCCTCCCAGGTTCAAGTCATTCTCCTGTGTCAACCTCCCAAGTAGCTGGGATTACAGGTACGTGCTGCCACGCCCAGCTAATTTTTGTATTTTTAGTAGACACAGTATTTCACCATGTTGGCCAAGATTATCTTGTTCTCCTGACCTCATGATCCATCCACCTCGGCCTCCCAAAGTGTTGGGATTACAGGTGTGAGCCACTGTGCCCAGCCAGCATTTTTAAAGTAGAGAAAATAGAGGGAGCGTTTATACATGGATTATAATCTCATATGGAACATTGAGAGAACATTGACTTAAAACCTCATTTAAACTCCACTTCCAAAATTTTCTCAAGTTTTAAATGACAAAGAAAGGGGTCAGTGTTTACCTGCTGGCTGAGGACACAGTAGACCAAGAAGATGAAGAAGCCCTGCAGGGTGTTGATGATGGTGAAGAGGTAGGCCATGACCCGGGCAGCTGGACCCACCTGTAGGAAACCCAGACACCACGTGCAGCCCAGGATGATGACCTGAGCTGTTGCTTTGAAAGTCAGCATCCTGGGAGGAGGAAGTCAGAGATTAGGATGTCAAAAAACTAATAATGGGCATGAAACCCCCTCTGGTTAGCTGGCCAGGCTGGTCTCGAACTCCTGACCTCAGGTGATCCACCTGCCTCTGCCTCCCAGAGTGCTGGGATTACAGGTGTGAGCCACTGTGCCCAGCCTAAGGAATGAGATTTTTGGGGTTGTTTGTTACACATCATTAGCTGACTATTATGAGCAGGAAACCTGGGAAAAAAGGCAGTGAGAACTCTGGAGCTAAGGTTTAAATGGAAGCCAGTACTGGCTACCTGTATGACCTTGGGAAAGTCGCTTTAACTTCTTGCAACTCAGCTCCCTCATCTTATTTTTATTTTATTTTATTTTTGAGATGAAGTCTTGTCTGCTGCCCAGGCTGGAGTGAAATGATATAATCTCGACTCGCTGCAACCTCTGCCTCCAGGGTTCAAGTGATTCTCCTGCCTCAGCCTCCTGAGTAGCTGGGACTATAGGCATGTGCCACCATGCCTGGCTAATTATTGTATTTTTAGTGGAGATGGGGTTTCACCATGTTGACCAGGCTGGTCTCGAACTCCTGACCTCAAAAGATCCATCCACCTCGGCCTCCCAGAGAGTTGGAATTACAGGCATGAGCCACCACACCTGGCCTCAGTTCCCTTATATTAATAATTGTCCTATTTCGTGGGGTTGCTATAAAGATTGCATGAGGCTTTAACATGGGAAAGTATTTAGGACAATGTATAGTACAAAATTAATGCCACATATACATAAGGCATTCTAAAACCTGAGTGCTTTTTATCTCTCTCATTCTTACCATTTATAGACGAGGTCTGTCACCCAGGCTGGAGTGCAGTGGCGTGATCTCAGCTCACCGCCACCTCTACTTTGCTGGGTTCAAGTAATTCTCCTGCCTCAGCCTCCCGAGTAGCTGGGATTACAGGTGTGTGCCACCACACCCGGCTAATTTTTGTGTTTTTAGTAGAGACGGGGTTTCAACATGTTGGCCAGCCTGGCCATCATGTTGAAACCCCGTCTCTAGTAAAATGACTGACCTCAAATGATCTGCCTGCCTTGGCCTCCCAAAGTTCTGGGATTACAGGCATGAACCGCTGCACCCAGCCAGGGTCATATAATTTGTTATTCAAAAAGGAAGGCTTTTGAGGTCAAAAGGAGGTGTAATGTTCCTAACACAAAGCCATGATAAATGTTTAAGGTGATGGATATCTTAAATACACTGATTTGATCATTGCACATTTTAGGTATGAACCAAAATATCACAAATACTTCATGAATGTATATAAATATTATGTGTCAATAAGAATAAAAGGGGGTACTGTTAATAATTATATTGTATCAACAGACATAAACTGAGACTGTCCCAGTTAAGCTGAAACATAAAGCCATCTTACTTACAGTATTTACGGCATATATATATTGACACACACACACAATGTACCTACATATGTATTTCACATGCACTATCACAGTATATCATCACAATATATGGTGATAGTGTGTATGAAATATGTATATATATCATATGTTATATGTATGTCATCTACATACAACATGAGAGTGAAATAAACTTGTATTTTATTTCTTTTCTTTTTTTTTTTGAGATCTTTTTATCATGGCAGTTTAGCTTGTAGTCTAGCTAGTACAGGTTCTCATTAATTGTGACAGTGGAAGATGACAGTGGTCTTGCTAGTCCTGGGAGCATGGCTGTTGAGTGTATGCGTGTGTGGATATGCAGGAGGGATTGGTAGAAGGAAAGGGATTAGGAAGTACCGTTTGTCACATCCTACCTTGTGTTCTGGATGGTTGACACTTCACTGTTGAGGGAGGAAAGTTTTCTTTTCAAAATCCAAAACACCAAGAGAAAAAATACTAAATTCACCTGCAGGAGCAACACAAACAAGGCAAAGTGCAAGTGAAAATAATGTATGATGTCCACTTTAAATTGCACACAAGGGTCCTACCTCCCTGTACATGGGATTGAATTGGTAGCAGGTGGAAAATCAAACCACACAACAGTGGAAATGCAAGCCCCTTGTACCCAGAACTTCTCTTGGTTCTTCTTAGTTTGGGAACATCAAAGGCACATACTCACAGAGAAAATGGCACAGACTGGGCCAAGGAAACCCCAGATGAATCCCTGGTCCAGGTGGAGCCAGCACCTGTGAACAGTGGGAAAAGAGACACAAAGAGAGATCAGAGAAAGTGCATGACACGAACACAGAGAGACTCTTTTCCTACCAGAGAATTGGTTCCGATTTGTCCAAAAAGTCAGCTGATGACAGCCAACTTTTTTTTTGAGACAGGGTCTTGCTCTGTTGCCCAGGCTGGAGTGCAGTGGCTCAATCTCGGCTCACTGCAACCTCTGCCTCCGGGGATCAAGTGATTCTCCTGCCTCAATCTCCTGAGTAGCTGGGATTACAGACATGCACCAGAACACCTGGCTAATTTTTGTCTTTTTAGTAGAGGTCAGATTTTGCCATGTTAGCCAGTCTGGTCTTAAACCCAGACCTCATCGTGATCTGCCCCCCTTGGCCTCCCAAAGTGCTGGCATTACAGGCGTGAGCCACCGCGCCCAGACAACAATGAGCACTGATTACACATTTTGACTGCAACTTTGATCCATACATCATGTGTTAGCGTCCTGCTAAGCATTTTACGAGCACAGTCCTGTTGAATTTTCACACTAGCACTGTGAGGTTGGGACAATGGGGACAACTATTATTCTCATCTCACTAATGAAGGGACTGAAACTTGAGAGCTCAAATCACAGGAAGAACAAAGCTGGGACCTAACTCTCGTGATCCAAGAGATTGAAATAGATACTCCTATATCCACTAAGATAAATCCTAAGGTTAAGGAAACCAAATTACAGATGGGTCAAGGGTTCAGGGCCTGGCTGGCACAGCAAATTTTCCTCCCTCCCTCCCTCCCTTCCTTCCTTCCTTCCTCACTTCTTCCTTTTCCCAAGTTTCACAGTTGTTGCCCAAGCTGGAATACAATGGTGTGATCTCGGCTCACCACAACTTCCACCTCAAGCGATTCTCCTGTCTCAGCCTCCTGAGTAGCTGGGACTACAGGTGTGCACCACCACGTTCAGCTAATTAAACAATTTTTTTCATAGAGATGGGGTTTTGCTGTTTCCCAGGTTGGTTTTGAACTCCTGGGCTCAAAAAATCCTTCCGCCTTGGCTTCCCAAAATGCTGGGGTTACAGACATGAACCACCAAGCCTGGTCTTCCACCTTATTTTAATGCTAAAATCCTGCCCCAAAGTAAACACAGAATGTATGTTATATGTACATATATGTGTTTATCCATTGTGCATGCACTCTGCTCCCGTCTTAAACTCTGCTCCGTTCTTGAAACCTGCTGAATGCGCATGACTCTGTTGTGTAATACGGATCTAGTGAGGCATAAAAGCTAACCTGTTCTTTCTCTTCTCAAAGAGAGAGAGCACCTTTGGCTCATGCTGGAGACTTTCTCTTTTTGGTTTGCAAACCAATGTTGCCAATAAAACTCTCCCTTCCTTCCTTCCTTCCTTCCTTCCTTCCTTCCTTCCTTCCTTCCTTCCTTCCTTCCTTCCTTCCTTCCCTCCCTCCCTCCCTCCTTCCTTCCTTCCTTTTTCTTTCTTTCTTTTCTTTTCTTTCTCTCTCTCTCTTTCTTTCTTTCTTTTTTTTTTTTTTTGACAGTCTCACTCTGTCACCCAGGCTGGAGTGCACTGGTACAATCACAGCTTACTGCAACGTCTGCCTCCCAGGTTCAAGCGATTCTCCTGCTTCAGCTTCCTGAGTAGCTGGGCTTACAGGTGCCCACACCACCATGCCTGGCTAAAGTTTGTATTTTTAATAGAGGTGGGGTTTCACCATGTTGGCTAGGCTGGTTCCGAACTCCTGACCTCAAAGGATTCTCCCGCTGTGGCCTCCCAAAGTCTGGGATTACAGGCATGAATCATCGTGCCCGGCCTTAAAGCTCTTCTTTCTATTGTTTATTCATCTTGATGGTCTTTTGAGCAACACCCAAAGCCCTCTCCTTCTGAAGCCATCCCTATACACTTTATAAAAATAATCAGAGAAGAAGAAAATGGGAGAAATGAAAATAGACCAAGCTGTAATCCAAGCTACTTGGGAGGCTGAGGTAGGAGAGTCGCTTGAACCTGGGAGGAGGTGGAGGCTTCAATGAGCTGAGACCATGGTACGATTGCACCCCAGCCTGGGCAACAAGAATGAAACTCTGTCTCAAAACAAATGACAACAACAACAAACTCTACAAAAAATTAAGTTTCCCTTGAGATATTCTTTCAGGTCCTGTGTACCAGTGAAATTACTGGCCTCAGTTGCTCTGAAGGACCACAGAAGGAGCTGAGCCACCAAAGAAGGCAGTTTCTGCCTCCTGATAATTTCGTTCACTGTACCACGAACAATGACCCAAATTTTCCAGCCTCCCCACCCTCCATGATCCCCTTAAAAGCCCCAGTCTAGAACTCCTTGGGGAGATTGAGTTGAGTCTTCTCCCATCTCCTCGCTGGTGCCCTAAGATTATTAAGCTCTTTTTCTTTTTTGTTTTTGAGACGGGGTCTTGATTTGTCACCCAGGCTGGAGTGTAGTGGCCTGAGCATAGCTCACTGCAGCCTTGAACTCTTGGGCTCAAGCAATCCTTCAATCTCAGCTTCCTGAGTAGCTGGGACTACAGGTGTATAATATAACCACACCTAGCTATTTTTGAAAAAAACTTTTAGTAGACACAGGTCTTGCTGTGCTGCTTAGGCTGGTCTTGAACTTGTGAACTCAAGTGATCCTCTTGTCTGGGCCTCCCAAAATGCTGGGATTACAGGTGTGAGCCACTGTGCTCAGCTGATTTTTTTTTTTTTTTTGTAGAGATGAGGGTCTTGCTATATTGCCCAGGCCGGTCTTGAACTTCTGGCTTCAAGTGATCCTCCCACCTGGCCTCCCAAAGTGTTGGGATTACAGGTGTGTGCCACCACACCTGGCCTCATTAAGCTCTTTCTCTGCTGCAAACCCTGCTGTCTTGGGTGATTGATATGTTACTGTGCAGTGGGCATATGACCCTGTTGGTTGTATAACACTTCCAGAACTTTGCAAACTCTTACCACTGTCTCACCCTGCCTTGCTGGGAAAGAGGTTAGAACTGTTATAAAGGGGAACATAGAGTGCATTGGTTACGTATATTTCCACCATCATCATGAATGCTGCCCTCAAAAGCTTTCTTAGGAAATTGTCCATGACACAGGGTGGGATTCAGGCTCACCGATCAGTGGTTCCATAAAGGTGAGGCCTGGAGGCTGCAGAAATGGCCACAATCACAGTGGGAACACCATAGCCGACTGGGAACATGACGCACTTCATAAGTCTGTTGATGCTTGAGTAGTTGGCCACCGTCAGGTTCCATGCAGTGAGGAAGAGGTGCAGGCTCTCCAGCAGCATCCAGGTGAAGGCGGCCAGGTAGAGATAATGCAAGGCACCAGCAATGATGGCGCACAGCACCTGGGGGAGGAGAAAGGGATGCTGAAGGTGTTGTCAGGGTGGAGTTTGGCCCTAGGACCTCTCCTTGACATTGGCTTTGGGTTCAGAGCACCTAACATCAGACCAATGGCATTAAAAGTCAATGGGAGCTGGACGCAGTGGCTCATGTCTCTAATCTCAGCACTTTGGGAGGCTGAGGTGGGAGGATTGCTTGAGCCGAGGAGCTTGAGACCAGCCTGGGCAACTTAGTAAGATCCCATCTCAATTATATTAAAAAAAAAAGAGATAGGCTAGCATTGGCCACCTGGGCACCCTTCAACCTGCCCTTGGGACTGAAAGTGTGGCAGAATGTGCCACCTTCACCTATGCCACTTTGCAATAGATCGCCAGAACTTATTCCTCCTTTTTAATTGCTCAAAGACTTTGTATGCTTTTAGTACTGTCTCCTTTCCTCATCCACTTCCCCTCAACCTCAGGCAACCTCCATTCTATGCTCTACTCCTGCTATACTGTGTGGTGCCTATAGTTAATAATGATATATTGTGAATTTCAAAGTTGCTACAAGAGTGGATTTTATTTTTTTTTAATTAATTAATTTATTTATTTTTGAGAGGGAGTTTCACTCTTGTTGCCCAGGCTGGAGTGCAATGACATGATCCTGGCTCACTGAAACCTCTGCCTCCTGGATTCAAGCGGTTCTCCTGCCTCAGCCTCCCGGGTAGCTGGGATTACAGGCATGCACCACCAAGCCCGGCTAATTTTGTATTTATAGTAGAGACGGGGGTTTCTCCATGTTAGTTAGGCTGGTCTTGAACTCCAGACCTCAGGTGATTCGCCTGCCTCAGCCTCCCAAAGTGCTGGGATTACAGGTGTAAGCCACTGAGCCCAGCCAAGAGTGGATTTTATTTTATTTGAGACAGGATCTCACTCTGTCACCCAGGCTGGAGTCACCAGGGACAATCATAGCTCACTGCAGCCTCAAACTCCCAGGCTCAAATGATCCTCCCACCTCAGCCTCCTGAGTAGCTGGGACCACAAGTGTGTGCCACACTACCCACTAATTTTTCTAGAGATGGGGTCTCACTATGTTGCCCAGGCCAGTCTCCAAGTCATGGGCTGAAGTGATCCTCCTGCCTTGGACTCCTAAAGTGCTGGGATTACAAGCATGCGCCGTCACCTCCAGGCCTAAAAGAGTGAATTTTGAATGTTTTCACCAGAAAGAAATGATAAATATGGAAGTGATAGACATGTTCATTATCCTGGATTCATCATTTCTCAATGTGTACCTCAATGGAAACTTCACATGGTACCCCATAATTTTATACAATTATTATTTTTCAATGAAAAATAAAATTTAGGAAAAAAGTTTCACTTTAGCATAAGAGATTATGATTCTGATTCTGATTCTCTTTTTGAGACAGGGTCTTGCTCTGCCACCCAGGCTGGAGTACAGTGGTTGCAACCATAGCTCACTGCAGCCTCGAACTCCTGGGTTCAAGCAGTCTTCCTGCCTCAGCCTCTGAGCAGCTGAGTCTACAGACATGCACCACTGTGCCCAGCTAATTTTGTTAGTTTTTGTTTTTTGAAGAGACAAGGTCTCACTGTGTTGCCCAGGATGGCCTTGAACCCCTGGCCTCAAGTGAGCTTTCTGCCATTGCCTCCCAACGTGTTAGGATTACGGGTGTGAGCCACTGTGCCTGGCCCAGGGGATTATTTTAAACTGAAAGCAGTTGAGAAGAAGCAGATTAAAGAAAACCTTTCTGTTTGCCTCCATTTGCCTAAAGCAGGATATAGGTGTCCCTCCTCCCCTCCCTTCTGGGATGTCTTCAGGGCCTTATTAGAC
>NW_016108134.1:89390-93414 GCF_001604975.1 Cebus imitator
TTTTTTTGCCCAGGCTGGAGTGCAGTGGCTATTCACAGGTGCGATCCCACTACTGATCAGGACGGGAGTTTTGACCTGCTCCGTTTCTGACCTGGGCTGGTTTACCCCTCCTTAGGAATCCTGGTGGTCCCCCGCTCCCGGGAGGTACCATATTGATGCAGAACTTAGTGCGAACACCCAATCGGCATAGCGCGCTACAGCCCAGAACTCCTGGGCTCAAGCGATCCTCCCACCTCAGCCTCCCGAGTAGTTGGGACTGCAGGCACGCATCATCACGCCCGGCTATACACTTGTCTATTTTTGGGAGTGAGAATGCTTAAAATCTACTCTGTTAGCAATTTTTCAATATACACTATATTGTGATTGACTATAGTCATCATGATGTGCAATAGTTCTCTTGAATTTATTCTTCTTGTCTAACTGAAATTTGGTATCCTTTGACCAACATCTCCTGAAACCCCTTCCCCATCATCCTAGTCTCTACTAACAACCAATCTCCTCTTGGATTTTGTGAGTTTGGCTATTTTAGATTCCACACATAAAGTGAGATCATGCAGTATTTGTCTTTCTGTGCCTTGCTAATTTCACCCAGCATAACATCCTCCAGGTTCATCCATGTTATCACAAATGGCAGAATTTCCTTCTTTTTCTAAAGGCTGAGTAGTATTCCAGGACATTAAGGCATTCTTCCCAGCTATTCTCTTCCTTCTACTCTCCTACTCCTGCTATGGAGAGGACAAAAGTTGATCACCCATACAACTTTACATATTTTTTGAGATGGAGTTCTGCTCTTGTCACCCAGGCTGGAGTGCAATTGCATAATCTCAGCTCACTGCAGCCTCTGCCTCCCAGGTTCAAGCAATTCTCCTGCCTCAGCCTTCTGAATAGCTGGGATTATAGGCGCTCACCACTGTGCCTGGCCAACTTTTTGTATTTTTAGTAGAGATGGGGTTTTGGATGTTGACCAGGCTGTTCTTGAACTCCTGGCCTAGGGTGATCTGTCTGCCTCAGCCTCCCAAAGTGCTGGGATTACAGGCATGAGCCATTGCACCCGGCCACCAAGACAGCTTTAGATCCTCATTGACCTGGAGTCAATGCCGGAGGAATCTACATAACCAATGAAATGGTTTGGCTCTGTGTCCCCACCCAAATCTCATCTTGAATTGTACTCCCACAATTCCCACACGTTGTGGGAGGAACCTGGTGGGAGATAATTTGGATCATGGGGGTAGTGTTAGGGAGTAAGTCTCCTGAGATCTGATGGTTTTATCAGGGGTTTCCGCTTTTGCATCTTGCTCATTTTTTCTCTCCCACCACCATGTAAGAAGTGCCTTTCACCTCCTGCCATGATTCTGAGGCGCCCCCCCAAGCCATGTGGAACTGCAAGTCCAACTAAACCTCTTTTTCTTCCCAGTCTCGGGTATGTCTTTATCAGCAGCTTGAACATGGACTAATACAACCAATGATACTAATAAGCCTTTATCTATCACTCATTTCCCAGATATTTGATTTCCCACACTTTGCTGCCCCTAGAGACCCAAGGTCTTTTTCCCTTCTCCAAAAATGTATAATTCTTTGTCAAAAACGCTGTTGTTCTAAACTACCTCTTTGAGAATACCTCATTCCCTGGGTATCTCCCATGCATATATGAAATATATGAAATACATGTTAATAAACCTTTGTTTGCTTTTTCTCTTGTTTATATGTCTTTAGTTATAGGGGTCCCAACTGCAATCTCAGAAGGGTAGCAGGAAAATTATATTTTCTCCTCTACAGACCCAAGGACATTTTATTAAGGTATCCAGTGCAGCCTTGCTCCATAAGCTCAGTATCCCTTGGGGCAGGGCAGGACATCTTCTGAGACACTGTCAGTACCTTGGATTCAGTTTGATCAATCCCCACGAGGAAGAGGAGGTGGGCCAGGAAGAGGCAGAGTGAGAGTTGCAGATGCAGTGAGGTGCTGGTGTTTTGGATTGGTTTGCACAGGAGGAAGGTGAGGGCTGCCAGAAGGAGGCACAGCAGAGAGAGGCTCAGCCCCACATAGGTGATGATGGTCAGCATGGGATCCTCCTCCTGGGACCAAGAAAAAGAGTTCACAGTTATACTTTCCCGCACTGGGATTATGGCTTCCCTCCTTGGACTGGGGCATCCTTGACACAGGCACCAAGCCCAGTGGCAGTGTGGGATCGTTAGACTGTTAATGTAGATTGCTAACGTAGACTGCTAATGTAATTGCTAATGTAGACTGCCAATGTAGATTGCTAATGTAGATTGCTAATATAGATCGCTAATGTAGACTGTTGATGTAGATTGCCAATGTAGACTGCTGATGTAATTTTTAATGTAGACTGCTAATTTAATTGCTAATGTAGGCTGCTGATGTAGATTGTTAATGTAGACTGCTAGTGTAGACTGTTAATATTGATTGCTAATGTAGACTGCTAATGTAGATTGCTAATGTAGACTGCTAATGTATATTAGCAGTCTAGTATAATACCTGGCTGGTGAGTGCCATCAGGACAGCGAAGCTGGACAAGTGTGTGGAATTGCACATGGTATGAGTCTTGTTCTTGCTTATCAGGAAGCAGCCATCCCTGGACCACTGGCCGCCCTGCTGTGTGCTCTCCCAGTAGACACAGAAGACTTTTTTGCTCCTGGGGTTAATCTGAAAATAGAAAGGGCTCATTGTCTTTCTTTCTTTCTTTTTTTTTTTTGAGATGGAGTCTCACTCTATTGCCCAGGTTGGAATGCAGTGGCATGGCATGATCTCAACTCACTGCAACCCCCGCTTCCTGGGTGCAAGTCATTCTCCTGCCTCAGCCTCCCAAGTAGCTGGGATTACAGGTATGCGCCAACACACCTGGCTAATTTTTGTATTTTTTGTAGAGACAGGGTCAACTATGTTGCCCAGGCTGGTCTCGAACTCCGAGACTCAAGCAATCTGCCTGCCTTTGGGAGCAAAGTGCTGGGATCATGTGGGCATGAGCCACCATGCCCAGCTGGCTCACTGTCTTTTTCCTCAGGAGGGACCATTCTCAGTGTTGATCTACATTAAGGTGCCACCTGCTAAGGCACCTGGGTGATGAGTGACTCAGGTGATTTCTGTTTGTTTGTTTTTGAGACAAGGTCTCATTCTGTCATCCAGGCTGGAGTGCAGTGGCACAATCACAACTCACTGCCACCTTGACGTCCCTGGCTCAAACGATCCTCCTATCTCAGCCTCCAGAGTAGCTGGAACTACAGGTGTGCTCCACCATTCCCGACTAACTTTTGTGTTTTGAGTAGAGATGGGGTTTCAACATGTTGCCCAGGCTGGTCTTGAACTCCTGACCTCAAATGATCCTCCTGCCTTGGCCTCCCAAGGTGCTGCGGTTATGGGTGAGCCACTGTGTCTGATTTCTATTTTATGTGGCCACCAGGACCCCTGATCCATAACCGCAGCTCTTTTGAGATTTTATGTAACATAAAAGAAAGTGAAGGCTCCTTGGAAACCACAGTTTCACGAGATTTCATTGGCTTTGGAACCTTGATCCATCATGGGAGAAAAACAGAAAGCAAAAACACAAAAAAACAGTGGAGTGGGAAGCTCACATAATGTTTTCCCTCAAAGTCTCTCTAAGCTAAATGTCCCTGCTCTTTGTACAATCGATTCTGTCTCTGACTCCCTTACAACACAATAATTTCTGATAGGATGAGAAGCATAGTATAGGAAAGAAAAGTCATGGGGAGAACGAATAAAATTAGGCTTTGAGGCTGGGCGCAATGGCTCACGCCCGTAATCCCAGCAATTTTGGAGGCCAAGGTGGGCAGATCACCTAGAGTCAGGAGTCAGAGATCAGTCTGTCCAACATGGCCAAACCCTGTCTCTACTAAAAATACAAAAATTAGCCAGGTGCGATGGCGCTTGCTTGTAATCCCAGCTACACGGGAGGCTAAGGCAGGAGAATCCCTTGGACCAAGGAGTCGGAGGTGGCAGTGACCCAAGATCACACCACTGAACTCCAGCCTGGGCGACAGAGACTCT
>NW_016108134.1:94214-126714 GCF_001604975.1 Cebus imitator
TGAAGAACATGCAAAATTGTTGCATAGGTACACACGTGGCAGTGTGATTTGCTGCCTTCCTCCCCATCACCTACATCTGGCATTTCTCCCCTTGCTATCTCTCCCCAGCTCCCCACCCCCCGCCGTCCCTCCCCTATTTACTTCTTTTTAAAAATTTATGTTAGGCTTCATCCCGGGGATGCAAGGCTAGTTCAACATATGCATGTCTATAAACGTAATCTATCACATAAACAGAACCAAAGACAAAAACCACATGATTATCTCAATAGATGCAGAGAAGGCCTTTGACAAAATTCAACAGCCCTTCATAATAAAAACTTTCAACAAACTAGGTATCAACGGAATGTATCATAAAATAATAAAAGTTATTTATGACAAACCTATAGCCAATATCATATTGAATGGGCAAAAGCTGGAAGCATTCCCTTTGAAATCAGTCACTAGACAAGGATGCCCACTCTCACCACTCCTATTCAATATAGTGGATATATTGAATATACTCCAATGTCATCAAGAAAAAGAAATAAATGGTATTCAATTAGGAAAGAAGGAAGTCAAACTGTCTCTACTTGCAGATGACATGATTGTATATTTAGAAGACCTCGTCATCTCAGCCCAAAATCTCCTCAAACTGATAAGCAGCTTCAGCAAAGTTTCAGGATACAAAATCAATGTGCAAAAATCACAGACATTCCTATACACCAATAACAGACAGAGAGCCAAATCAAGAGCAAACTCCCATTCATAATTACTACAAAGAGAATAAAATACCTAGGAATACAACTAACAAAGGACGTAAGGACTTCTTTAAGGAGAACTACAAACCACTGCTCAACAAAATAAGAGAGGACACAAACAGATGGAGAAACAGTCCAAGTTCATGGTTAGGAAGAATCAATATCATGAAAATGGCCATACTGCCCAAAGTAATTTATAGATTCAATGCTATCTGCATCAAGCTACCAATGACCTTCTTCACAGAACTGGAAAAAACCACTTTAAGCTTCATATGGAACCACAAGAGAGCCCGCATAGCCAAGACAATCCTAAGCAAAAAGAACAAAGCTGGAGGCATCACACTGCGGGACTTCAAACTATACTACAAGGCTACAGTAATCAAAACAACATGGTGCTGGTACCAAAACAGAGACATAGATCAATGGAACAGAACAGAGGCCTCGGAGGCAATGCTGCACATCTACAACCATCTGATCTTTCACAAACCTGACAAAAACAAGCAATGGGGAAAGGATTCCCTGTTTAATAAATGGTGTTGGGAAAACTGGCTTTCAGTGTGCAGAAGGCATAAACTGGACCACTTCCTGTCACCTTACACTAAAATTAACTCCAGATTTAAACATAAAAGATGTAAACTTAAAACCTAACGCCATAAAAACTCTAGAAGAAAATGTAGGCAAAACCACCCAGGACATAGGCATAGGCAAGGACTTCATAACTAAAACACCAAAAGCATTGGCAACAAAAGCCAAAATAGACAAATGGGATCTAATTAAACTCCACAGCTTCTGTACAGCAAAAGAAACAATCATTAGAGTGAATCCGCAACCAACAGAATGGGAAAAAATTTTTGCAATCTACCCATCTGACAAAGGGCTAATATCCAGAATCTACAAAGAACTAAAACAGATATACAAGAAAAAACAAACAAACTAATTCAAAAGTGGGCAAAGGATATGAACAGGCACTTTTCAAAAGAAGACATATATGAGGCCAACAAACATATTAAAAAATGCTCGTCATCACTGGTCATTAGAGAAAATGCAAATCAAAACCTCACTGAGGTGTCATCTCATGCCAGTTAGAATGGCGATCATTAAAAAATCTGGAGATAACAGATGCTGGAGAGGATGCAGAGAAATAGGAACACTCTTACACAGTTGGTGGGAATGTAAATTAGTTCAACCATTGTGGAAGACAGTGTGGCAATTTCTTAAGGATCTGGAAATAAAAATTCCATTTGACCCAGCAATCCCATTACTGGGTATATACCCAAAGGACTATAAATCATTCTATTGTAAAGATACATGCACACATATGTTCACTGCTGCCCTGTGTACAATAGCAAAGACCTGGGACCAACCCAAATGCCCATCAATGATAGACTGGACAAAGAAAATGTGGCACATATACACAATGGAATACTATGCAGCCATAAAAAACAATGAGTTTGTGCCCTTTGTAGGGACTTGGATGAATCTGGAAACCATCATTCTCAGCAAACTGACACAAGAACAGAAAATCAAATACGGCATGTTCTCACTCATAGGCAGGTGTTGAACAATGAGAACATGTGGACTCAGGGAGAGGAGCATCACACACTGGGGGCAGTTGGGGGGGCTAGGGGAGGGACAGCGGCAGGTGGGGAGGGTGGGGAGGGATAACGTGGGGAGAAATGCTGGATATAGATGAAGGGGGAGCAGAGGCAGCAAACCACCTGGTTATGTTTGCACCTATGCAACAACCCTGCATGACCAGCACGTGGACCCCAGAACCTAAAGTAAAATAAAAAAAAATTTATGTTTAACTTATAAATTACAATTGTATATCTTTATGGGATGCAATGTGATGTTACAATACCTGTATTTGCCTACAATGTTGAATGATTAAATCTAGCTAATTTTTTTTTCATTTATTCTTATTGGTTCTCTGAACTTCCTGGATCTGTGGATCTATGATTTGGTGTTTGACATTGGTCTGGGGAAATTCTCAGTCCCTCTCTCCCTCCCTTCCCTCCCTCTCCTCACCTCCTTTCCTTCCTTCCTTCCTTCCTTCCTCCCTTCCTTTTTCTGTTTTTTCTTTTTCTCCTTCTCATTTTTCTTCTTCTTCTGATAGTGTCTTGCTCTGTGCCCCAGGCTGGAGTGCAATCATAGCTCACTGCAGCCTCCAACTCCTGGGATCAAGTGATCTTCCTGCCTCAGCCTCCCAAGTAGCTGCAACTATAGGAGGATGCCAGCCTGCCTGGCTTAAATCAAGCTAATTGTTTTCGTCTTATTAAGTCTTCAAAAGCTGATTTACAAGACGTAAATCTGGAAATACTATCTTCAAAATCTCGATTTAGACCAGCCACATTTCAAATGCTCAATAGCCACAGATGATCACGACTTCCACCCTGGACAGCACGGGTCTAGAACTGCAGCCTGGGATGATACACACATCGTCCAGGCTGCCTCCTTGAGACCTGAGAAGCTCAAATCACACCTGTGACCCACCTTCACGTGCCGGAAAGTCAGCGTCACAGGCGTGGAGAGGGACACGTTCCTTTTGGGTCCAATAGCAGCACTCACTACTCGAGAATTCAGATATAGTCGATCTTTCTCATCCATCTCTTCAAAAAAAGTTGCATTTATGATATTTCCAAGAGAAGAATATGAGATAAAGGCAACGGCACTGGGACCTGAGGAAACAGAGAAATGGAATCTTTTTTTTTTTGAGACAGTCTCACTCTTGTAGCCCAGGTTGGAGTGCAGTGGCACAGTCTCAGCTCACTGCAACCTCCACCTCCCAGGTTAAAGCAATTCTCCTGCCTCAGCCTCCTGAGTAGCTGGGACTACAGGTGCACACCACCACACCCAGCTAATTTTTGTATTTTTAGTAGAGACGAGTTTCACCACGTTGGTCAGGCTGGTCTTGAATTCATGACGTCAGGTGATCTGCCCACCTCCGCCTCCCAAAGTTCTGGGATTGCAGGCGTGAGCTGAAAAATGGAACTTTAAAAGCTTCCCGAAAGCCAGGCACAGTCACACCACTAGTGACTCAGGAGACTGTAATTCCAGTGACTTAGGAAGCTGAGACTGGAGGATCACTTGAGTCCAGGAGACTGACGCTGCAGTGAGCCAGGACTGTGCCACTGTACTCTAGCCTGGGTGACAGAGCAAGACCCTGTCTCAAAAAAACAGTGAATTGTATTCAGGGGCATTGAGTACTCACAATGTTTTTTTTTTTTTTAATCACCTTTATGTCATTCCAAAACATTCTCATAACCTCCAGAAGAGTACCCATTCCCATAAGCAGTCCTCACTCAGCACCTGGAAACCACCAATCTGCTTTCTGTCTCTGTGGATTTACCTGTTCAAGACATTTCACATAAATAGAATCATACACTATGTGACCTTCTATGTCTGTCGTCTTTCACTCAGCATCACGTCTTCAAAGTTCATCCACGCTGTAGCACGGCTCAGTGCTTCATTCCTTTTTCTGACCAAGTAACAGTCCATTATATTCCCTTTCCCTCCCCTCCCCGCCTTCCCCTCCCCTCCCTTCATGTGTCAGGAACACACTCAGAACACCTACTATGTGCTAAGCACTCCCTGGGTGCTGGCCTTACAGCAGTGGGCAGGGCAGATGTGACCCAGTCCCTGGCGTTTTTCCCAACCTTTCCAGTCCCTGAACCGCTGCCTCCACTCATGGTCTCCTCCCAGACTGCCCAGGTTCAAATCTTAGCTCCCCACTTCTAGTGATGTCATCTTGAGCAAGTTACTTTACCTCTCTGTGTTGCCTTTGTTTCTATTTTTTTTTGAGACAGAGACTCCTCATCTCTTTCTTCCCAACTCTTTCTCCCATCTCTCTCTCCCCATCTCTCCAATTCCATTTCTCTCCCAATCTCTCTCTTTCCATTTCTCTTCCCTTCCCTCTCTCCCTATCTCTATGATTCCATCTCTCTCTTTCTATATTTCCATCTCTCTCTTTCCATCTCTCTCTCCCATCCGTCTCTTTCCTTCTGCCTCTCCACATCTCTCTCTCTCCGTCTCTCTCATGTCTTGCTCTCTCTCTCTCTCTCTCACCACACACACATACCTCCCACACCCTATGCTTAACTCTTTAGTTGTGATTCTCTGGAGAACCCTGATGAATACGCCACTGCTGTTCCTGGGGATCGCCTCGCAAAGAAACTCCTCAGTCAGGGTTTGCTTCTGGGTGAACCCAAACTGGAACACAAGCAGCACAGCGCTCCCCTGCCCTCCCAAATTGCAAAGAAGTCCCTCCCATATTGAATAATAGAAAGCCTCCGCTTGGGTAAAATGCTGTTTTTTTTTTTTTTTTTGGGAGAGTCCAATATCACAGTTTGAGAGTAACACGCCCATTAGATTAGGGGAGGAGCCCGGTGGGCTATTTCCCCACGACTCACACAAGGACACAGCACTGTGTGACGGATTCTCAACGCAGCCCTCACCCATACCTTGTGTATCTCCCTGGATGACGTCACGGCAATGGATGTCCATGGAGTTCATTCGGACATTCAAGTTGAATGCCTGTCTTTCTTCAGAGCAATTGTCTGTAATCACTCGAGTTTCAACAGCTGGCAAGAAAAGCAATGGGGCAGCTTAGCGATATTGTAAGAAGCTTAAAACATGTGCATCAGAACAGGACCTGGTGGTGCATGCCTGTAGTCCCAGCTACTCAAGAGGCTGAGGCACAAGGATTGCTTGAGAGCAGGAATTCAAGCCTGGGCAACCCAATGAGATGCTGCCTGTAAAAAAAAAATGTTGCGGGGTGCAGTGGCTCGCACCTTTAATCCCAGCACTTTGGGAGGCCGAGGTGGGTGGATCACCTGAGGTCAGCAGTTGAAGATCAGCCTGACCAACATGGAGGAACCCTGTTTCTACTAAAAATACAAAATTAGCTGGGTGTGGTGGCGCATGCCTGTAATCCCAGCTACCTGGGAGGCTGAGGCAGGAGAATCGCTTGAACCCCGGAGGTGGAGGTTGCAGTGAGCCAAGATCGTGCCACTGCACTCCAGAAACTCTGTCTCAAAAAAATATTTTTTTCATGGCAACAGAAAGGGCTCACACATACTGAATGTCTAGGATGTGTTGGGCACTGAGCTAAGAGCTCATGTCTTATACCTGTAACCTCATGAGGGACCATTCTTTTTTTTTTGATACGGAGTCTCCTTCTGTTGCCTAGGGTGATGTGCAATGGCATGATCTCCGCTCACTGCAACCTCCGCCTCCTGGGTTCAAGCAATTCTCCTGCCTCAGCCTCCCAAGTAGCTGGGATTACAGGCGCCTGACACCATACCCAGCTAACTTTTGTATTTTTAGTTCAGACGGGATTTCACCATGTTGACAACGCTCATCTCAAACTCCTGACCTCATGATCTGCCCGCCTCGGCCTCCCAAAGTGTTGGGGTTATAGGTGTGAGCCACTGTGCCCAGCCAGGACCATTCTGTAGATGAGGAAACTGAAGTGAAGAGGTTAGGTAAGACTCTAACTCCTGAACCCAGGTTCTTAACCAACAGCCCCTAGCATACAACCTTCGAAGCAACCGTTCTAATTCTAGGAGTTTATTCTTAGAAAATGATCTTGGACAGAAGGCAGATTTAGCTACAGGAAAGTTCACAGCAGCTTAGATGATAATGGTAGAAAATGGGGGATTACCTAGATGTTCAACAAGAAGCAGTTGATTAAATAAGTGAGGATGTAGGCTGGGCGCAGTGGCTTGTAATCCCAGCACTTTGGGAGGCCACGGTGGGTGGATTGCTTGAGGCCAGGAGTTCAAGACCAGCCTGGCCAACATGGTGAAACACCAACTCTACCCAAAACACAAAAATTAGCTGGGCATGGTGGTGTGCACCTGTAATCTCATCTACTTGGGAGGCTGAGGCAAGAGAATAGTTTGAACCGGGAGGCGGAGGTTGTGAGCTGAGATCAAGCCACTGCACTCCAGCCTGGGTGACAGAGCGAGACTCTGTCTCAAAAATAAATAAATAAATAAATAAGTGATGACATATTCCTATCGTGGGGAACCAGGCTTCAAATAGAAATAAAGTTACAAATGAATTGCAATCAAGAAAAACTCATGAGAAAAAAGGTAACCAGGTGAGTGATGGATGTGTTAGGTAACTTGTGGTGGTCATTCCACACTATATATGTATATCAAGTCATCGTACTGTACACCTTAAATATATACAATTTTATTGTTAATTATACCTCAGTAAAGCTAAAAAAAGTTAAGCTCATGAAAATATGTATCTTAAAAGCAGACAGCCCAAGACTGGCTGTGAGTTGGAACTGTTTTTCTTGTATTTGAATGTTGGCCTTCTTTTAGGTGAATCCGGGGTTTTATTCTCCTAACTCCTTTTGTGCATATTAAAAGGCTAAAAAAAAAAAGAATAAAGCAACATAATAGCACTTCAAGAACGACTATTTTATGACTGGGCACAGTGGCTAATGCCTGTAATTCCAGCACTCTGTGGAGCTGAGGCTGATTAATTGCTTGAGGTCAGGAGTTGGAGCAGGGATTACAGTTGTGCACCATGACGCTTAATTTTTTTTTTTTTTTGAGACAAAGTCTCACTCTGTCTCCAGGTGCCAGGCTGGAGTGCAGTGGTGTGATCCAGGCTCACTGCAACCTCTGCCTCCCAGGTTCAAGCAATTCTCCTGCCTCAGCCTCCCAGGTAGCTGGGACTACAGGCACACGCCACCATGCCCAGCTATTTTTCTTTTTTTTTTTTTTTGTATTTTTAGTAGAGATGGGGTTTCACCATGTTGGCCAGGATGGTCTGGATCTCTTGACCTCGTGATCTGCCCACCTCGGCCTCCCAAAGTGCTGAGATTATAGGTGTTAGTGGTGGGAGTCACCATGCTCAGCCCGAAACCTGTTTTTATTTTTTAAATTTTTTTGAGACAGGGTCTTGTTCTGTCATCCGGGTTGGAGTGGCAATGGCAGATCATAGTTCACTGCATCCTCAAACTCCTGGGCTCAAGCCATCCTCTCCCTGAGTCTCCCAAGTAGCTAAGACTGCAGGTACGAACCACTGCACCTGGCAAATTAAAAAAAATTTTTTTTTTTTTTAGCGACGGGGTCTCTCTATGTTGCCCAGGCTGTTCTTGAGCTCCTGGGCTCAAGTAATCCTCCCACTTCAGCCTCCCAAAGTGCTGGGATTACAGGCATGAGCCATCATGCCTGGCTCAAACCACATTTAAGTGAAAATTCCGGACCTGGGATTGGAAACCATTGGCAATCTTCCGAATAGGCAAATGTATTGAGGTATAATTGATGTCTAACAAACCACACATATTAAAGTGTACAATTGGGTGAGTTTTACTGGGTGTATACACCTCTGAAACCAACACCACAGTCAAGGCAGGCGAGATTTCCATCACCTCAGTAGCTTCCCCAGGTTTTCTCATGCCTCTGCCATCCCTCCCTCCTGCCCCTTCCGCTCACTACAGATAAGCCTGTGTCTTCTAGTATTTATACAAATTTGTGTAATTTATATAAATAGACTCATGTGGCGTATTCGATTATTTTTTTCTAATTGCCTAACCCAGACCCCGGCTGCTAACCAGTCCCCCAGCTGCTAACTAGTCATCATTGTCTTACCCACAGTACTGTTCTGGATTCTCTGGACTTTTTGTTCTGGTGTTTTCAAGGCAGTTTCTAGAACACTCGATTCCACATCCTGAAGAATAGAGGTAGCTCTGGATGAGATTTCTTGTCTCTCTCCTGTTCTCAATAGAGTCTGATTTGTGAGAAGTGCCTCTAAATCGTCCATAATTTTTTGCAGCTTTGAAGACATAAAGAAATTTCATTTTTAAAAAATGTAAACTGTTAAGTCCCCATATCCAAAAGAGCAGTAGAAAGTGTGAGAAAGCAGGTTCCGGAGCTGGAGGAACCACGTTCAAATCCTGGCACTCCGCTATGTCCCAGCTGTGTGACCTTGGGCAAGTCGCTCAATCACTCTGTGTCCCAGGACAGGAAAAGGAACTCATAGGGTTTTCTGGAAGATTAGAGTTAACACATGCTATGCTTTTAGGACAGTGTCTGTGCCTGGCAAAACTATGTAAGGGTGAGTCATTATTATTATTTTTGAGACAGAGTCTTGCTCTGTTGCCCAGGCTGAAATGCAGTGGTGGGATCTCAGCTCACTGCAGCCTCCAGCTCCTGGGTTCAAGCTATTCTCATGCCTCAGCCTCCTGAGTAGCTGGGGCTACAGGTGCATGCCGCCATGCTTGGCTAATTCTTTAAATTTTTTGTATAGACAGAGTCTTGCTATGTTGCCCAGGCTGGTCTAGAACTCCCGGGCTCAAGCGATCCTCCTGCCTTGGTCTTCCAAAGTGATGGGCGTATAGGAGTGAGCCACTGTGCCCGGCTGGGTTAGTTATTATTATTTTTTTTGCCAACAAGGTAGCGATAAGTTTATTAGCAATTGGACAGTTGTTCTCAACCGGGGCCGATTCTGCTACTCCCTCCACTGGGCACATGCGGCAATGGCTGGAGACGTTTTGGTTGTCACTGTCACAACAAGGGCGTGGTTGCCGCTATTGAAGCGGCGTCATTGTCTGGGGTAAATACCCAGAGTTTGTCATCTTGTGCCAAGAAGATTAAGGACATGGACACACATGAGGAGTGAGTTTAAGAGTGGAGGTTTAATAGGCAAAAGAAAGAGAAGAGAGGGCTGGGCGCAGTGGCTCGTGCCTGTAATCCTAGCACTTTGGGAGGCTGAGTAGGGGTGGATGACAAAAGGTCAGGAGTTCAAGACCAGCCTGTCCAACATGGTGAAACCCCATCTCTACTAAAAACACAAAATCAGCCAGGTGTGGTGGTGCATGCCTGTAATTAAGGTGCTCAGGAGGCTGAGACAGGAGAATCGCTTGAACCTGGGAGGCGGAGGTTGCAGCAAGATTGCGCCATTGCACTCTAGCCTGGGCAACAAGTGCAAAACAAGGCTTGATCTTCAGCCTCCTGAGTGGCTGAGATTACAGGCATGCAGCCCCCATGACTGGCTAATTTATGTATTTTTGGTAGACATCGGGGTTTCATCATGTTGGCCAGGCTAGTCTCAAAATCCTGACCTCAGGCGATCCACCCGCCTCGGCCTCCCAAAGCGCTGGGATTACAGATGTGAGCCACCGTGCCTGGCCGGATTACATGATTCTTTATTTGTTCATGACTTCAGTGACCATTCCTTGAACTCCTAATTTGGGGTTGGTTTTCTTCCTTTTCTCAAGAAGCTTACAGTCTAGGAATTGATTATGTGATGGGATTACATATTTATATAAATGCTGTCAATTGACCAGACACGATGATGATTACCATTGAACAACTGGGTCTCCTTTGTGTAGCTGTTCAGCAGACCTTAACAACGCTCTCTCTTAGCCTGTCTTTCTCGGGCTGGGATAGATTCCTGTCTTTAGAGGGCAACACACACACACACTCTCATATGTATGTACCTACATGCACAGGGTGTGTGTCTATCTATACTGATATCTATAAACAGATATAGATACAGTCCTCTCTTGGTATACACATGGTATTGGTTCCAGGACCATCCCTATAAGCTTAAATCCATCCATGCATGCTCAAGTGCCACAGTGGGTCCTTTGGAACTCGCTCATGAAAAGTCAGTCCTTCCTCTTTGTAGGTTTTGCATGCTGCCAATTTTGTATTTATTATTATTTTTTTCTGAGACAGAGTCTTGCTCTGTCGTCCAGGCTGGAGTGCAGTGGCACCATCTCTGCTCATTGCAACCTCCACCCTCCTGGATATAAGAGATTCTCCTACCTCAGCCTCCTGGGTAGCTGGGATTACAGGCATGCGCCACCATACCTGGCACATTTTTGTATTTTTAGTAGAGATGGGGTTTCACCAGGTTGGACAGGTTGGTCTTGAACTTTGACCTCAAGTAATCTGCCTGACTTGGCCTCCCAAAGTGCTGAGATCACAGGCTTGAGCCCCCACGCCTGGCCAGCAATACTGTATTTTTGATTCACATTTGATTGAAAAATGTCTTTGTGTAAGTGGATCCCTGCGGTTCAAATCTGTGTGGTTCACCTGTATGTATAGTCAGCTATATAATGATACACATATAGTAGTATACCTAATGGCTATATCCATCCATCTATCCGGCTATCTAACTATAGAGATATATAGATATATGTATATATACCACAGTTACATATAGTATATAATTGTATAGAATATGTAAACAATGTGTAAACATGTACGGTTATGTAGCATATGATATTATATGGTAATAATATTTTATATATTTATATATAACATATAGGTCTTGCCCTAAATCCATCCCCATTTGCTCACTTTGGGCTTTGTGAATATTTGTTACCTGATGTTTGTTACTTGGTTAGGGTCCAGGGATCAGCCTCCACTCACCTCTTTCCCGCCTTGGGTTGTCTCTGAGGAGGTGGTGTCTGCAAAAGACATCATGAGGGAGTTACTACTGGAACTGAGAGTGTCCAGGTAGAGGGGTGGGCAGGTGGCGTAGGTAACAGGATGGGCAACTTTGCTCCTAGAAAGGTGAAAGTCTGAACTCATAGTTTTTGTTTATTTAAAATTTTAAAATTTTTAATTATTTTTATTAAAAAATTTTTTTTTTTTTCTGAGACAGGGTCCCATTTTGTTGCCCAGGCTGGAGTGCAATGGTTTGATCTTGGCTCACTGTGACCTCCACCTCCTGGGCTCAAGCAATTCTCCTGCCTCAGCCTCCAAGTAGCTGGGATTACAGGCATGTGCCACCAGGCCCGGCTCATTTTTCTATTTTTTTTTTTATTGTACTTTAAGCTCTGGGGTTCATGTGCACATCCGCAGGGTTGTTGCATAGGTACACACATGCCATGGTGGTTTGCAGTCTCCATCCCCCCATTGCCTACATCAGGCATTTCTCCCAGTGTTTTCCCTCCCCAGCCTCCCCGTCCCCTGATGTCCCCCCCGAGCCCCACCCCCAACCTACTCCAGTGTGTGATGTTCTCCTCCCTATGCCCACGTGTTCTCATTGTTCAATACCCGCCTATGAGTGAGAACATGCATGTTTGGTTTTCTGTTCTTGTGTCAGTTTGCTGAGAATGATGGTTTCCAGATTCATCCATGTCCCTACAAAGGATAGGAACTTGTCGTTTTTTTATGGCTGCATAGTATTCCATGGTGTAGATGTGCCACATTTTCTTTGTCCAGTCTATTATTGAAGGGCATTTGAGTTGGTTCCAGGTCTTTGCTATTGTAAACAGTGCCACAATGAACATACATGTACATGTGTATTTTTAGTAGAGATGGCGTTTCAACATGTTGGCCAGGCTCGTCTCAAACTCGACCTCATGATCCGCCCACCTTGGCCTCCCAAAGGGCTGGGATTACAGGCCTGAGCCATCTAGCCTGGCTTTTTTTTTTTTTTTTTTTTTTTGAGACAGGGCCTCACTCTGTTGCCCAGGCTGGAGTGCAGTGGCACACTCTTGGCTCACTGCAACCTCGACCTCCTGGGCTCAAGCAATCCTCCCACCTCAGCCCCCTAAGTAGCTGTAGCTGGGACTACAGGCCTGTACCACCACACCTAGCTAATTCGTTTTGTTTTGTTTTATATTTTTTGTAGAGATGGGGTTTCGCCATGTTGCCCAGGCTGGTCTCGAACTCCTGACCTCAGGCAATGCTCCCACCTTGGCCTCCCAAAGTGCTAGGATTATAGGCATGAGCCACCTCACCTGGTCTTCAAATTCTTTTATTCCATCTTGGCTGGAAGTTACAACTGAAATGGCTGAGAAAACAGAAAATTAGAAGTCTTCTGTTTTAAAAGTCAGCCTGGCTGGGAATGATAACTGAAACAGAAGCATCCATGGCTGGCCATCAGCTGTTCGTAAAGACTTTTGTGTTGGTTCCTATGCTTAGTGAGAACATCTCTATTTTAGAAATTTGACGAAGGGTGCACCTGTAGTCCCAGCTGCTTGGGAGGCTGAGGCAGGAGGATCACATGAGCCCAAGGTGTTCCAGGCCAGTCTGGCCAACATAGCAAAACCCCATCTCTACTAAAATTACAAAAATCAGCCAGATGTGGTGGTGGCGGGTGCCTGTAATCCCAGCTACTCGGGAGGCTGAGGCAGGAGAATCCTTGAACCCGGGAGGCAGTGGTTGCAGTGAGACAAAATCACACCACTGCGCTTCAGCCTGGGAGACAGAGCGAGACTCCATCTCTGGGGGTGGGGGGAAAAACAAGGAAAGGCTAGCAAATGTTTACATATCTACCATTAGGCTGAGGTTAAATCTGTACTTATTCTATGCCTTGCTTTTCAGCTGAGTCTATTTGCTTAGTCTATTAGTCTCTTTCAGGAGTCATGATCATGCCATTGCACTCCAGCCTGGGCAACACAGCAAGATCCTGTTTCTGGAAAAAAAAAAAAAAAAGGACAAGGAAAGGGTAGCAAATGTGTACATATCTATTATCATCAGGCTGAGATTAAATCTGTACTTATTCTAGATCTCAGTTTTCAGTTTGCTTGCTTAAAAGCACAAAAATCTTTGTTTTAATACTGAACATTTTATCTTAAGAGTTGAAGAATTTTGACTTACAACCCTGAGTTTAGAATATATTTCTTTCTTTTTCTTTCTCTTTTACCTGCCTCCCACATCAGCAGTAGAATATGTTTGCTATAGAAAACCATATTCACTGTAGAAAACTGCCCTTTTGAACCAAACTGCACACTTTACCCTTGGGTGGGGGCGGGAGTTTCTTAGCCCTACCAGCCACGGTAGTAACAAACCCCAGATAGGCTCAATCTTTATAAAAGGATGGTGCACAGCTCTTAACATTAGGAAAACAACCAAAGGCATCTTCCTTTTTTGGTAAAATAAGGCAATTTTAAGAGATTAACATCAGAACCCAGGTAGAATCACAGTCTGCTTGTACATTGTCAACAGAGGCGCCCATTGCTTAGTAAAAGACAGATTTATGGTTGGGCACTGTGGCTTATGCCTATAATCCTAGAAATTTGGGAGTCCAAGGCAGGAGGATTGCTTGAGCTCAGGAGATAGAGACCAGCCTGGGCAACATAGTGAAACCCTGTCTCTCCAAAATAAAAATACAAAAATTAGCTGGGCATGGTGGTGCACACATGTAGTCCCAGCTACTCAAAAGGCTGGGGAGGGAGGATCACTTGAGCCCAGGAAGCAGAGGTTGCAGTGGGCTGAGATCACACCACTGCACTGGGTAACAGGGAGAGGTGCTGTCTCCAAAGAAAAAAAAAACAATAATAATATATAAATAAAAAGAATGATTCACTTTGAGTTGTCTCATTAATTTATTCATTCATTCTACAACTATTTATTGAATGAGCTAACAACGAGGAACATGAAAAGGGTGAATTTATGACCCAGCAACTCTTTCTTCCCCTTTTCTTTCACTTTTCCCACATGAACCCCAGTCTATGTTTAGAGCTCATGCAGTCTGTAGACTCTGGTGTGGATTACAGCTTTGAATCTAGGGAGGTATAGGAACACGGGCTTGAATCCTTCAGGAGCTCCTACCACAGGGAGAAAAAGATACTCTTGACATTAAAGAGGTATCTGGAGTTTCCCATGGCCTCACTAGTGGGAGCAGGAGTTTTCTTTTTTTTTTTTTTTTTTTTTTCTTACGTTAATTCATTCAGCATTTATTGAAGGTCTGTAATATGACATTGGAATGTATTGTTGGCTACACTACATTCTAATGTCATATTGGCTTGGTTCATGCCTGTAATCCCAGCACTTTGGGAGGTCAAGGCAGGAGGATCGCTTGAGCCCAGAAGTTTGAGACCAGCCTGGACAACATAGTGTTATAGTGAACCCCAAGTGTCTCTTCAAAGAATCGGTATGTCAGTATGTTCAGTTCTCTTACTCTTTAATTCTTTATTTTAAAGTTTAACTTCCTTGTAATTCCAGTAAACAACCTTCTCCACCACTTCTAATTAGTAGTTCACATCTATTCCCTCTTCCCCCACCATCCTGACTCATCCCAGTCACTTGCTCACCCCTGGCTACCTGCTCTGAGCCGCCTGTAACTGTCCTTCTCGCCAAAGCACCCACCCTCCCACTCCAGCTCGGACCCCTGCTCTTTTTAAAATAGCCAATCAGGATCAGTCTAGCTTGTGCAGTCTAACCCTAGCCAACAGGGGATGACACAGGAGTAGGGACGACCCCCTTCAGGCATAACTACCCCTTCCCGCCTTGTCCTAGCGTGTGGCCACCATTGTTCCATCTGTACGCTGTACCTTTCTGTAGAAGTAAACTGCCTTGCTGAGAGGACTTATTTTCGAGGGTAATTTCTTTTCTTACTTATAACAATAGTGAGACCCCCCCTCATCTCTTCAAAAAAAGAAGAAATTAGCTAGGTATGGTGATTCACACCTATAATCTCAGCTACTCAAGGGGCTGACGTTGGAGGATTATTTGAGCCTAGGAGTTCAAGGCTGCAGTGAGCTATGACGGTGCCACTGCACTGCAGCCTGGGTGACAGAGTGAGACCCCATCTCTGAAAAATAAAAGTCTTTCTCTTATTATCCCAACAGTAGCCAATATCTCGTGGGTGATCTGCCAACTCTCATCTCTTTTCTCATACAGACTTTTCCCATCAGTGTTTTCCATGGGAGTGATCATGTTTATACGACAGCACCTCTCCCTGGACACAGAGCCAAGGGTGCACATGGGGCTCAAACTGGCTCAATTTGTTCATTCCCGAAGAATTTCCAGTGGGGTCTTTGAGAGAGTCAACTGACCTCTCTTTGGTTGGTTGGGGCAAAAAAAATGGTAAGATCTGGAGTGATTGGTGGGCATCTTTCCTTTTTTTTTGTTTTGTTTTGAGACAGAGTTTCACTCAGTTACTCAGGCTGGGGTGTAGTGGCACAATCTCGTCTCACTGCAACCTACACTTCCTGGAATCAAGAGATTCTTGTGCCTCAGCCTCCCTAGTAGCTGGGATTACAGGCACCCACCACCACATCTGGCTAATTTTTCTATTTTTAGTAGAAATGGGGTTTCGCCATGTTGGCCAGGCTGGTCTTGAACTCATGATCTCAAGTGATCTGCCTGCCTTAGCCTCACAAAGTGCTGGGATTACAGGCGTGAGTCATCCCTCCCAGCTGGTGGTCATATTTTCTGTCCTAGGGTCTAGGAAGCAGAGAAAGCCAGCCTGCAGTGAAAGAGAAGGAAGGAGCAGATCCAAGGATAATTCCAGAAGCCCAGCTGCGTTCCTGTCCTTGCAGGGCATGGCCACACATCCTTTTCATAAACCCATCTTTTCTGCCTGTTAGCCTGAGTGAGTTTCACTTCCTTGCAGTTCAAAGAATGTGGTCTCAATCATCACCTTATCACTTCCTCCATCTCCAAACTACAGTTCCCTTTCTCACCCCATTATTTCCCTCGAGTTGAACTTCCTCTTTTCCTTTGTTTTCTTCTAGTTCCCTGCAGAAAATAAAAAAGTATCCTGGCCCCACAACAAGAACATCTTTTCTGATGTTAGATTCAATAAAAAATGAGGAAGGACTCTTGCCTGTAAGAAATCCTAGCACTTTGGGAGGCCAAGGCAGGTGGATCAAGAAAATTAGCCAGGCATGGTGGCGCATGCCTGTAATCTCAGCTACTTGGGAGGCTGAGGCAGGAGAATCGTTTGAACCCAGGAGGCGGAGGCTGAGATCATGCCACTGCACTCCAGCCTGGGCAATAGAGTGAGACTCTGACTCAAAAAAAAAAAAAAAAAAAAAAAAAAAAAAAAGAGGAAGGCAGGAAGATAGAAATGTTCTTACCCTGACAGGTGTTTTCGCTGGAACTCTTGAACTGTGTCTCCCCAGAATGGAGTTTATATCCTGGGACACAGTGACAGTAGAAACTTCCTTCGACATTCTGACACGCAGCATTTACCCCACAGTATACACTAAAGGGTGGTTGACATTCATTAATATCTGGAACACAAAGAAGGAATCACGTCATTCATTCAGCAAAGATTTATTGAGCATCTATTATGTGTCAGGAGTTGTGCTCTTTCCCCCAAGGTCTGTCCCAGCTTTCCAAGACAAATCAGTTTAGGTCATGCTTACCTTGGTTTTTTGCTTTCTTCATTGACTTTGGCAGGATTCTCCAAGAAGCAGGCATTGAGACAAGGATATAAGCATAAGCACTTTATTTGGGAGGGGATCCCAGGAAACACTGGGAGGGATGTCGTGAAATGATACAAGAAACTATCTTTTTTTTTTTGAGAGGTAGTTCCGCTCTGCTGCCCAGGCTGGAGTGCAGGAGAGCAATCTCAGCTCACTGCAACCTCTGCCTCCTGAGTTCAAGTGATTCTCTTATCTCAGCCTCCCGTGTAGCTGGGATTACAGGCACATGCCTCCATGCCTGGCTAATTTTTGTATTTTTAGTAGAGATGGGTTTTTACTATGTTGGCCAGGCTGGTCTCGAACTCCTGACCTCAGGTTATCTGCCCACCTCAGCCTCCCAAATTGCTGGGGTTATAGGTGTCAGTCATCGTGCTCGACCGAAACAAGAAACTATCTTAAATGAACCACCAAATTTCCAAAACAGCCCCCATTTTGCCTCCCTTTCGCTCATGCCTCTGGACGACTTGTAAATTACCACTGGCCAGGTGCAGGGTTCACGTCTATAATCCCAGCACTTTGGGAGGCTGAGGCAGGAGGATTGCTTCTCTACAAAAAATAAAAAAAAAATTAGCGGGGTGTGGTAGTATGCCTGTAGTCACAGTTACTTGAAAGCCTTGAACCCAGGGGTTGGAGGCTGCAGTGAGTATTTTTATTTATTTTTTGGATCAGAGTCTCGATCTGTCACCCAGGTTGGAGTGCAGTGGTGCAATCTTGGCTCACTGCAACCTCTGCCTCCGAAGTTCAAGTGATTCTTATGCCTCAGCCTCTAGGATAGCTGAGATTACAGGTGCCCACTACTATGCCCAGCTAATTTTTGTACTTTTAGTAGAGACAGGATTTTGCCATGTTGGCCAGGCTGGTCTTAAACTCCTGACCTCAAGTGATCCGTCTGCCTTGGCCTCCCCAAGTGTTGGGATTACAGGCCTGAGCCACCATGCCCAGCCCATGGTGAGGTTTGATCATGCCACTGCAGTCCAGCCTGGGCAACAGAGTGAGAACCTGTCTCTTAAAAAAAAAAAATACTTCTTTACCTTTACATATCTCCAAGGGGAATGTGAATAGTTTCTGTCCAGATCCAGAAATATATCCCCGGTCGCAGGTGCAGTAAGTATTATTGACACAGGAAGCATTTTCAGGGCACTGGGGACAGGAAGCTGCAGGGAGAAGACAGACAGGTTAAATGCACTGGGGCCACAAGCTCTCCTGTTATAATTAAGCCACCCCTCCGTATCACCTGAGGTCAGGAGTTCAAGACTAGCCTGGCTAACGTGCTGAAACCTCGTCTTTACTAAAAATACAAAAATTAGCAGTGTGTGGTGGTGCATGCCTGTAATCCCAGCTACTCAGGAGGCTGAGGCAGGTGAATCACTTGAGCCCGGGAGGCAGTGGTTGTAGTGAGCCCAGATTACATCATTGCACTCCAGCCTGGGTGACAGAGGGAGACTCTGTTTAAAAATAATAATAATGAAAATAAATAATAATTAGGCCTTGCCTCTGGGCAAGGTCCTCTGAAGGCTGAGGAAGCCTGTGTCTTTTCCTCTTGTGAGATCTCAGCACATTAAAAAATTAGAGCTACCGAACCATAATTACAGGAAAAAGTGGAATTCCTGTGCATGATCAAGGACTGGGGTTGGCATTAAACAAATTAATTTTAGTGCAGACATTTCTGATGCAATATAAGTGTGTTATTCTCAAAACCACCACAGAATATATACAAAAGAGGGCTGGGTGAAGTGGTTCATGCCTGTAATCCCAGCACTTTGGGAAGCTGAGGTGGGAGGATCACTTGGGATCTGGAGTTCAAGACCAGCCTGGCCAACATGGTGAAACCCTGTCTCTACTAAAAAATACAAAAATTAGCCGGGTGTGGTGGCAGGTGCCTGTAATCCCACTGATATGCCCCATTCCATCCCCAAATGGATTAGGACCTGACTCTAAGCTCCCAAGGCTCAGCCTCTGGTTTATCCATCTATTCCTGCTCCTCTCCTCCTGTCTTTTAAAAGCTGTCGCCCAGCTGCTCCCATTTTTTAACTTAATAGTTAAGCAGGAAGTCTGGGCAGAAGAGGTGGTATTTTTTTTCGTTTTTTTGTTTTATTTCTTGTTTACATAAATAAGTTGTTTAGTGGTGATTGCTGAGCTTTTGGTGCGCCCATCACTTGAGCAGTGTACACTGTACCCAATGGGTAGTCTTTTTTCCCTCACCACCTCCCACCCTTTCCCCCGAGTCCCCAAAGTCTATTGTGTCATTCTTATGCCTTTGCGTCCTCATAGCTTAGCTCTCACTTATGAATGAGAACATATGATGTTTGGTTTTCCATTCCCGAGTTACTTCACTGAGATTAATAGTCTCCAATCCCATCCAGGTTGCTGCCAATGTCATTATTTTGTTCCTTTTAATGACTGAGTAGTATTCCATGATATATACATATACACACACACGTACCATGGACAAGATATATACACACACACACACGGCGCATTTTCTTTATTTACTTGTTTATTGATGGGCATTTGAGCTGGTTCCATGTCTTTGCAACTGTGAATTGTGCTGCTATAAACATGCTTGTGCAAGTATCTTTTTTGTATGATGGTTTGTTTTCCTCTGGGTAGATACCCAGAAGTGGGATTGGGGATCAAATGGTAATCTACTTTTAGTTCTTTGAGGAATCTCCATACTGTCTTCTATAGTGGTTGTACTAGTTTTAATTCCCACCAACAAGGTCAAGTGCTCCCTTTTCACCACATCCAAGCCAACATCTATTATTTTTTGATGTTTTTGATTATGGCCATTCTTGCAGGAGTAAGGTGGTATTGCATTTTGGTTTTGATTTGCATATCTCTTATAATTAGTGATGTTGAGCATTTTTTTCATGTTTCTTGGCCATTTTTTAAAGACAGAGTCTTGCTGTGTTGCCCAGGGTGGAGTGCAGAGGTGTGATCTTGGCTCACTGCAGCCTCCACCTCCCGGGTTCAAGTGATTCTCCTGTCTCAGCCTCCTGAGTAGCTGGGGTTACAGGTGTGCACCAACACACCTGGATAATTTTTGTGTTTTTTGGTAGAGACGGGGTTTCACCATGTTGTCCAGGCTGGTCTTGAACTCCTGACTTCAAGAGATCCACCTGCCTCAGCCTCCCAAAGTGCTGGGATTATAGGTGTGAGCCACCATGCCTGGCCTGTTGGCCATTTGTATATAGAAGAGGTGGTATTGTACTCAGTGGAGCAAAATAGTCACCCACTAAGTGTGCACAATTCTCCTGGGAGGACAGGGGGAGATGATACTCTCTGCTACTCATTTTTTTTCCTTCCTTTCCTGCCCAGGTTATGCTTAGTTCTGAAAGTCTACTCTTGACCTTTTCCAGGACGTAATACCTCACCATACTGAGTATACTGGTTTAAATAGCGCCCTCCTAAAACTCATGTCCACCCAGAACCTCAGGATGTGACTTTATTTGGAAGCAGGGTCTCCACAGATGTAATCAAGCTAAGATGAGGTCATACTGGAGAAGGGTGGGCACAAGTGGTCCCTTCATGTAGTCTCAGGGCGTGGGCTAGTTTGGGCTTCCTTCCAACATGGCAACCTCAGGCAGGCTGTTTATGGCCTCCAGAACTCTGAGAAGGGGAGTTGGGGTTGTCTGGGGAGGCTCAGCAGAGAGGAAGTGTGGTAGCTGGTGGCTATAAAGCGAGACTTGAAGCAGATGGAAATTTTTTGCAGTGAAATGTGGCATGCCCTGTAATGCAAATACCCCTCCATCCTCCCTGTGAATGGGTCAGTAAAATCAACCTTGCTCATGAATGTCTTCTTTTTTTTTTAGATTATGGTAATGGGAGCATAACATGAAATTTACCATCTTAGCCATTACTAAGTGCACAGTTGAGTGGAATTCAATACATTCATATCTTGTGGAACCATCTCCATAACTGTTTTCATCTTGTAAAACTGAAACTCTGTACCCACTAAACACTCATTCCAGGGTGGGCATGGTGACTCATGCCTGTAATCCCAGCAATTTGGCAGGCTGAGGTAGGCAGATGGTGTGAGGCCAGGAGTTGGAGACCAGCCTGGGTGTTATGGTGAAACCCCATCTCTACAAAAAATGCAAAATTAGCCCAGTGTGGCATGTGCCTCTAGTCCAAGCTGCTCAGGAGGCTGAGGCACGAGGATTGCCTGAACCCGGGAGGTGGAGTTTGCAGTGAGCAGAGAGGGTGCCATGCACTCCAGCCTGGGTGGTAGAGTGAGACTCTGTCTCAGAAAAAGAAAAGAAAAAAAATATATTCTTAGGAACCACCCTAGACCTGATGAATCAGAATCTAGTGAGAGAGTCCGGGGGAGTAACATTAAACAGAAATGATCTTGTTCATTATATGTTGACTGTTTATGATCAGAATGATAAAGATTACCACTGCTTTGTCTCTCAACTAGGATGTCTACTTCGTGAGACTTTGTGTGTTTTATTTACTGTTCTAGCTCCACGTTGTACCCATTGTGGTTAGCAAAAACAGACAAATTACAAATGAAAAAAAAGATAAATGAAAGGCTATTCATGTTTAATATAATGATCAATTAAGCAAACCAATAATAAAACACAGGAGCAAGCCTTCCCAAATCTCACTCTCAGAACAGGCACTTTTCTCTAGCCCACTGGAGAACGTGGGCGGCCCTAGGTCCAGCCCTTGGTCCACACCTTCTCTCTTCTGGCTCTGAGCACTCACCTTTGGTTTTCTGAATCACAGCTCCAAACAAGCTCAGCAGAAAGACAAGGGCTGGAACAGATGGGAAACAGAAGGGAGAGACATGAAACAATCGAGGAATGATTCAAAGAAATTGCCCAAGGACTGTGTGTTAGTTATCTATCACTGTGTAACAAATCATAAAATGTAGTGGCTTACAAAAACATTTTTGTTGAGTATGGAGCTCTCTCAAAGAACTAAAAACAGGACTACGGTTGGACCCAGGAATCTCACTGCCAGGTACCTACCCAAAGGAAAAGAGATCATTGTATCAAAAGGACATCTGCACTCATATGTTTATGGCAACATTATTCACAATAGGCAAGTCATGGAGCCAACCTAAGTGTCCACCAACACTTGACTAGATAAAGAAAATATGGTATATATGCGCCATGGAATACTATGCAGCCATAAGAAAGAATGAAATCATGGCCTTACCAGCAACATGGATGGTGCTGGAGGCCATTATCCAAGTGAACTAAGTCAGAAGCAGAAAATCAAATATTGTATGTTCTCACTTACATGTGAGAGCTAAACAATGGACAGACCTGGGCATGAAGATGGAGACAACAGACTCTGGGGACTTTGCAATAGCCATGACTTGGCTAATGCGATCACTGCTGCCATAAACATATGAGTGCAGGTGTCTCTTTGATATAATGACTTTTTTTTTTTTGAGACAGAGTCTCTTTTTGTTCACTGAGTCTGGAGTGCAGTGTCGCTCCAGATCTTGCCTTACTGTCACCTTTGCCTGCTAGGTTCAATCGATTTTCCTATCTTAGCCTCCCGAGTAGCTTGGATTACAGATGCTGGCTACCATGCCCAGCAAATTTTTCTAGTTTTAGTAGAGAGGGGGTTTCACTGTGTTGGCCAGGCTGATCTTGAACTCTACCTCAAGTGATCCACCCACCTCAACCTCCCAGAGTGCTAAAATTACAGGGATGTGCCAGTGTGCCCAGCACAATGCTTACTTTTTTTGGGGGTGAGGGGTAGATGACCAGTAGTGGGATTGCTGGATCTGACAGTAGTTCTGTTTTTAGTTCTTTAAGAGATATTCATACTCAACAAAATGTTGTTTTAAGCCACTGAAAGAGGAGAGGATGTGGGGTGGTGAGGGTTGAAAAATTACCTATGGCATATAATGCTTAATATTTGAGTGATGGTACATCAGAAACCCAGTCTTCACCATTATGCATGTAATATCCATGTAACAGACAAGCATATATACCTCTTGAATCAAAGAAAAAAGAACTTTTGTTTGCTTATCACTCTTGGTTTCTGTGGGTCAAGAATCTGGGAAGGGCTCAGCTGGGTGTTTCTAGCTTGAAGGTCTCATATGAAGTAGTCAGATAGTGATGAGGCTGCAACAGCTGAGAACTAGCTGGGCATTGCTGTCCCTTCACTTGTTGTCTGAGGGTGTGGGCTTGTTTGGGCTTCCTTCCAACATGGAGACCTGAAGCAGGCTGCTTTCACGGCACATCGAAGCTCTAAGCATGAGTGTCCCACCAATGAGGCTGCATCTCCTCTTGACACCCATCCCTGAAAGTCACCCAGCACTGCTTTTATCATATTCCCTTGGTTACTAGCAAGTTACAAGCTCATTCAGATCCAAGTGGAGAAGAATCAAATTATTCCTTCCTAGAAGAGATCAGCAAGAGTCTAGAAACACGTTTTAGGTGGGGGATACTATTTCTGCCTTTTTGGAAAGTGGTCTGCTCAGGCTGGCTCTATTGTGGCTGGTAAAGAGCGCTTTGCCCTTTCCCAGGCCTTTCCAACATCAGGTGGTGTCATCAGTCATGCTCCTGCTTCTGCAAAGACCCAAAGATGCTGGACAGATGGACTGCTTTTCTCATCTTCCTAATAAATCCTTCATCACTCTGATTACTTGTTCTCACTGTACCTTCTTTTCATTCTGTTATGGCTCCCGTTTATCAAGAATCTGAGAAGGGCTCAGCTGCGTGGTTCTAGAATACTTATTTATAGAATTATTTGCCATTTGTAAAAATGGTCTTAAAAATATTTAACAACTGGTAAGGTGCAGGAATTGACAAACCAGAATAAACATTGGAGGTCATCTCTGATGCACCAGGCATTAGCCTTTTAGCTGCTAAATTTTGAGGTCAGTGGGGTCCGCAAGCAAGGTCTGGGCTGACAGGAGTGTCCCAGGAACTGGTTCCAGGCAATGATTATTTACAAGTGGTGTGGAATATTTCAGTATAAACAACCATCGTGGTCTTGTGGTGTGCACTGGTTGAAATACAGGTCTGGTGACTCACAACCTGATTTGCAACTTTGGTTATCCCCTAAGAAGTGGGCCCTGGTAACAAAAGCGTCTTTGTCTACCAAATAGGGTCATGAGTGTAGATGAGAGTGAACTATTTGATTCCTGTGCATGATAAAGAACTGGGGTTGGAAGGATTGAGAGAAGATCTGAGTTTGAGTCCAGAGTAGGTGGGGAAGGGGCCTTGTGGCTGCCCAGATGAGGCTCAGCAGGGAGGAGATGTGGCAGCTGATGGCTAAGAGTGAGACTTGGAGCAGGTGGGACTTTTTCTGAATAAAATATAATGCAAGCATCCCTATGTCTTGCCTATTAATGTGACAGTAAAATCGACCTTGCTTACTGATTGTATTCCCCATTTTGAAAGTTATGATTGAATACACATAACATGAAATTTATCATCTCAACCACTTTTAAGTGTACAGTTCAGTGGAATTCAGTATATTCATAGTGTTGTGCAACCATCTCCATCACTCTTCATTTCTTAAGACTAGAACTCGGCCGGGCTCAGTGGCTCACGTCTGTAATCCTAGCACTTTGTGAGGCTGAGGCAGGCAGATCACGAGATAAGGCGTTCGAGAGCAGTCTGGACAATATGGTGACACCTGTCTCTACTAAAAATACAAAAATTAGCTGGGCATGGTAGCGTGCACCTGTAGTTCCAGCTACTTGGGAGGCTGAAGCAGAAGAATGGCTTGAACTCAGGAGGCAGAGCTTGCAGTGAGTCTACATAGAGGCACTGCACTCCCGCCTGGAGGCGGAGCGAGACTCTGACTCAACAAAAACAAAAAAACCCAAAAAACTAGACCTCGATACCACTGAATATATCTTACTTTCTGCTGTCCTGCAAGTTTTCCACTAAAAAGTTTGCTGCCAGATATACTGGATCTTCTTTACATGTTATTTGTTTCTTTTTTTCACACTGCTTTTAGGGTCCTTTCTTTGTCCTTAACTTTTGAGAGTTGAATTATTACATGCCTTAGGGTGTTCTTATTTTAATTGAATGTTCTTGGTGATCTTGGACCTTTTATGTGGATATAAATTTCTTTCTCTAGATTTGCAAACTTCTCTGTCATTATTTTTCTGAGTAAACCTTCTGTGACAAAAAGAGTCAAACTCTGCAAAATATTTGAAGAGATTTTTTTGACACAGCCCTCAGGATATCCTGAGAACACGTGCCCAAGGTGGTCAGGATACAGCTTAGTTTTAAACACTTTAGGGAGGCATGAGACACCAATCAGATTCATGTAAGGTATACATTGGTTCTGTCCAGAAACACGGGGCAACCGGAAGTTGGGCTTCCAGGTCATAGACAGATTCAAAGGTTTTCTGATTGACAGTTGTTGAAAGAATTAAGTTATTACCTAAAGACTTGGGAATGTCTGGGTTAAGATAAAGGGGTTGTGGAGACCAGGGTTTTATCACACAGGTGAAGCCTTCAGGTAATGGCTTCGGAGAGAATAGACTGTAAATGTTTCTTGTCAGACTTAAAGAGTTTGTTGGAATTAAATGTTTCTTGTCAGACTTAAAGAGTTTGTTGGAATTATCAGTAATTCCAAAAGGGAGGAGTGTATAAAGAGGCATGTCCCACTCCCTCTCACTTCCCAGCATGGCCTGAGCCAGTTTTTCAGCTTAGCTTTAGAATGCCCTTGCTCAGAGGAGGGGTCCATTCAGATGGTCCGGGGGCTGAGAACTCTATTTTTGGTTTACATTTCTATACTTACCTCTTTGTTCACTCCCTCTTTTAGGTCAGTGACTCTTAGATTTACCATTTTGAGGCTATTTTCTATATCTCATTAGCATTTAAACATTTTTTCTTTTTTTTCTGACTGTGTTTTCAAATAACCTTAGAGCTGATAAATTTTCTTCTGCTTGACCAATTCTTCTGTTGAGACACTTGATGCATTTTTTAGTTTGTCAATTGCATTTTTGAGCTCCAGGATTTCTGTTTAACTTAAACACTCACTCCTCATTGCTCACTAATGTCTTGGAGAGAAAATTTCCTTTGTGGGGGAATTAAGCAAAGGTCTCAACTCTACTTCCATAATGTCTAAGATAAAATGAGCCCTTACTACATACTGTGCACTTTACACAAGTGAACTTACTTCAGCTTTGTAAAGACTTTAGCAGGAAAGTGCTATTGGCATCATCCCCATTTTCCAGATTAAGAAATGGAGGCACAGACAGGGTAAGGAACTTGGCCCATTCACTGGGGCTAGTCAGTGGCAGAGCTGAGGTTAAACACGGGTTCTAGATTCTAGCTGATAACCCATTTTACCACATGGCCTCTCTTTTAGAAATCTCACAGGGCACTGCATGCAGGGAAGTGCTGTTCAGATTGTAGACACTGTAGACTGGCATGTTTATTGTGACAGTGACCTGTCCTTTTTCCCCCAGTAGATGCTGCTCACGAGATCTCACTAGAGCCTCAAAGTCCAGTAGAGAGTGATATGTGACTTGGTCGTTTCAGGCAGGGCAGATGAATCGCAGGATTTAGGAGAAAAGGCCCTAGGGGCTAGCTGTGTGCGTCTTCAAGGTTGGCAATGAAAGCAATCTAAATCTTTTTGGATCCCTCTGTATAAATTTCCAATTGCTGCTATCACAAGTTACCATTAATGTAGTAGGTTAAAACAGCACTAATTTATTCTTTTACGGTTCTGGAGGTCAGAAGTCTTAAATCAGCCTCTCTAGGTGAAAACCAAGAATGTTAGCAGGACTGATTCCTGTTGAGAGCTCTAGGGGAAAATCTGTCTCCTTACCTTTTCCAGCTTCTAGAAGCTGCCTGCATTCCTTGGCTCATGGACCCTTCCTTCTTCTTTAAATCCAGCAGCATCGCATCTTCTCTTCTTCCTGACCTTCCGCCTCCCTCTTAAGAGGACCTTTCTGATTATTATATTAGGCCCCCTTGGAAAATTCAGGGTATGTGAGAGATGGGAAAGTTCTTCTTCAAAGTTATTAACATTCTTCTTCAAAGTTATTAACATTATGAGGAGTTACAATCTCTTGCCCTATGGCCATCATCTGCTATTAGCATAAACATATACCCATGTATATATATATTCTCTAAATCAGCTATGCTGACTTGCTCCAGCATGTCTGAATAGGACTGGGCAAGCTCCAAACCCTGGTGCATGCCATTCCTTATTTGGAAACCCTCCTGACCTTCTCCTGACTAGCTTCCTCTTTTTCTTGGTCTTCTTCCTCATCTCCTTTTCCCTTATCTATTCAGTAAATTTCCAAGTTCTTTAGCCAATCGGGTCAAGCATAGAATGTGAGGTCCTGTTCTGGCCAATGGAACTGGACACAGCAGTAGGGTGACTGTGTCAGGTTATGAAAGTTATAAAGGTCTCTGTCTCCTTGTGCAGGTGTCCTCTTGTGGCAAGACTGCCGTCAAGTGGCACCCTTTCTGCAGGAAGTAAACTAGCCTTGCTGAGTGATCCATTGTCTCAGTGTGGACTCTTCCCGATATTACAAACCTGTTTCCAACAGGGTACTACCCCCATATCAAGATTCTTAGCTTAATCAACATCTGCAAATTCTCTTTTACCATATGAGGTAACATATTCAAGGGTTCCAGGGATTAGGATGTGGACATCCTTGGGGGGCTGTTATTTATCTTCCCAGACTTCTCGCTCTTTCCCCAAGAAGATGCCAGGTCTGGTTTGTGATCAGTTACTTACACAATTGCATTCATAGAACATTTTGAATAGTCTCAGCTGTGCTTAATGTCAGGCTGATGTTTCCTTTAAAGTCCTCTTCCTCCCACTTTTTTTTTTTTTTGAGGCAGGTTCTCTTTCTGTTGCCCAGGCTGGAGTTCAGTGGTGCAATCATAGCTCACTGTAGCCTTGAACTTCTAGGCTACCTGCATGAGCTACCACTCATGGCTAATTAAAAAAAAATTTTGGGGTAGAGATTGGGTCTCGCTGTGTTTTCTGAGCTGGTCTTGAACTGTTGGCCTTAAGTGGTCTTGCCTCCTCAGCATCCCAAAGTGTTGAAATTATAGGTGTGAGACACTGTGCCCAGCCCTTTCTTCTTTTGTGTAAACATGAATGTATAGCAGCCACACAAACCTTACACCTGCCCAAATGATGACCAGCTCACAGGGCCAACTGATAAACCATATGGTTGAATAGTGCTACCTGTTCCTAAAATGCAGGCAGTCTGGGCACCATCCTGTTTCCTCAAAGGATTATAAATCACTCTACTATAAAGACATGTGCACACGTATGTTTATTGTGGCACTGTTCACAATAGCAAAGACTTGGAACCAACCCAAAGGCCCATCAATGATAGACTGCATAAAGAAAATGTGGTACATATTTACCATGGAATGCTATGCAGCCATAAAAAAGGATGAGTTCATGTCCTTTGCAGGGACATGGATGAAGCTGGAAACCATCATTCTCAGCAAACCAACACAAGAACAGAAAACCAAACACTGCATGTTCTTACTCCTAGGTGGGAGTTGAACAATGAGAACACATGGACACAGGGAGGGGAACATTACACACTGGGGCCTGTCAAGGGATGGGAGGGATAGCATGAGGAGAAATACCTAATGTAGATGACAGCTTGATGGGTGCAGCAAACCACCATGGCACATGTATACCTGTGTAACAAACCTGCATGTTCTGCACATGTACCCCAGAACTTAAAGTATAATTAAAAAAAAAACTAGTCCTCAGCCAGCAAGCCTGTACTCACTAATTTGTGCACCTGTCTTCAGTTTCGGTTTCTGCAGTCATCAGTGTGTCAGAATCCCAGAGTTCTAAGAAACTTTAGAAATCATCCACTGACTCATTTCTAGATGAGGAAACAGGTCCCCTGGGGTTAAGTGGCTGGTACACTTGTTGGACAAATTTGGGTAAGTTGCTTAACTTCTCTAAGTTTCCTTATATGAAATAGGATGGCAATATGACCTACTTTGTGGGGTTTTTGGAGCTGACTTAAACACGGGACTCTGTAGAGCACAATGTCAGGCAGAAAGCCCTCCATTGATGCTGGCTGCCTCTGTCACCATTTGACTTTCTCCTTTCTGATTTGGATGCGTTTCCTTTCTTTCTTTTTGCCTAATTGCTCTGGCTAGCTGCCTCTGTTATCATCTGAGCTCTGTTGCCCAGGCTGGAGTGCAGTGATGCAATCACAGCTCACTGTAACCTTGCGCTCCTGAGCTCAAGCAGTCCTCCCGCCTCAGCCTCCAGGGACTACAGGTGTATGCCACCAAGCATGGCTAATTTTTAAAAGATGTTTTGTGGAGACACAGTCTTGCTATGTTGCTCAGTCTGGTCTCGAACTCCTGGCTCAAGCGATCTTCCTGCTTGGCTTTCCAAAGCTCTGGGATTATAGGTATGAGCCACCATGCCCAACCCTAGAATCCTAATTCTTGACCCAATGCTCCTATCATCGCCCTTGTCTGTACCATCCAGTGATACGGACTAAGAGTTCCTGGATAACCGAAATTCACTAATAATCCACCTCAGAAGTGTTGAGGACTCTGTCTCCAGTTGCCAGAAAGCAGGCTTCTTTCATATTTGATTCCACATACACTGAGACTCCTCTTACATATAAGATGCTATGCTAGGGGTCGCAAAGGTGAGGGAGGCATGACATTTGAATTTAAGGGTAGCTTGTATTATTTCAATAGAACTTATTGTCTATCAGCTGTCTCTGAAGCAGAACAACTGTGAGGCTATGAGCAATTCATATATCTCTCTATGATGCAATTTCTTATCTAGAATGCGGAGATGCTGTGTGACAATGTAAAGCAATTTAAGCCTAATGCCAGGCTAAAGTAGCTGCTTAATAAATGTAAGCTTTGATTGATATTGCGACTATCAATAATGTTAATTCATCTGGAGCTGGAAAGATGAATGGGATTTCATCTGTACAGAGATGGTGGGAGAAGCCATGGCATTATGAGATTCCTATGGGGAGGGGGAGTAGAAAAACAGAAGACCCCAGGAAGAATCCTGTGGGCAGGGCATTATAGTAAAGATCTGGAGACAGATGGTTTGGGTTCAAATCCCAGCTCTGTTATTTGTTTACCAGCTGTGTGGTGTTGGACAAATAACATAATCTCTCTGTGTCCCAGTTTTCTCATCTGTAAGATGAAGATAGAGAGTGTCCCCACCCCAGCCTACTGTGATGATTCAACAGATTAATACCAGATCAATACATGAGAGATGCATAGTGAGTTTTTGAAAGTGTTGGCTGTTATTATTTTATTTGTATAAATTTATGGGATAAGAGTGTAATTTTGTTACATGCATAGATTGCATAGTGGTGCAGCCAGGGCTTTTAGAGTATCCATCATCCAAATGAGCTACATCATATCTGTTAGGTAACTTTTCATTTTCCACTCCCCTTCTACTCCCTGAGCTGTCCCAGTCTTCATTGTCTATCATTCTATTCCCTGGGCCCATGTGTCCACATTATTTAGCTCCCACTGATAAACAAGATCATGAGGTATTTGTTTTTCAGTGTCTGAGTTATTTCAGTTAATATAATGACCTCTAAAATTAATAATAAAATTATCATTAATTTTCTTGATAATGGTAGATCACAGAAAAATGATAAAGGAGGAAGAAGACACAGTAGCAAGAGAAAAAGGAAGAAAGTCAGGGTGGGGCTAGGTTGCAGAAGTTATCAGGAAGGAGAGGACATCAATTAGAAAACAAAACTCGCCAAGAGGAAGATGAACAACCTGTTAGAGGCTGGGTGCAGTGGGTCATGCCAGTCATCCTAGCACCTTGGCAGGCCGAGGCAGGCAGATCACCAGAGGTCAGGAGTTTGAGACCAGCCAGGCCAAAGAGGTAAAACCCTGTTTCTACTAAAAATACAAAAATTAGCTGGGCATGGTGGTGCACGCCTCTAATCCCAGCTACTCAGGAGGCTGAAGCAGGAGAATCGCTTGAACCCAGGAGGCAGAGTTTGCGGTGAGCCAAGACTGTGCCACTGGACTCCAGCCTGGCAACAGAAGGAGACTCCGTCTCGAAAAACAAAACAAAACAAACAAAGGAAACAAAAGAAAACCCAACCTACTAGATTGGGTAAAGAACATTTTAGGGATATTTGAGAGCATATTTTGAATAGGCTGGTCAGGAAGGAAACCACAGTCCAAAGGGAAAAGGTGAGAGGGTTCAGAGCAGAAGAAAGAGGAGGAGAAAATAGTCAATTGTTGAACCAAGTGGCCCCTGTTTGGGGGATAGATTAAGACTCAGTCATTGTTACGGTCACACATACCTGGAAGAAGCAATGGCCCTTGCATTCCTGTGGCACAGGTATCCCACACCAGTCAGCCGTAGAAGCTCCGTACTGTGCCGTAAGCCAACTACCTTCCTAGCTCAAGAAATCTCATGAGAGTTGACGTATGTATCTCAAGTCAGCTGACTCATGAAATTGCTATCAGAAAAGTGAACTGCTTCCCCTCTTTTGCCATCAGACACATGGTTCTGCTTTTCCTTTATTTGCTGTACCTTTTCTGCCTAGCTATTGTTGATCACCTTTGGGATGATGGAATCAGCCAACCTAACAAAGAAATGCCCTGTAAGTTACCTCACATTGCCTGAGGATTAGGAAGTGCCTTTGGGGCCAAAATAAATCTTCCAAACCCTGTGGTTTTGAGCTGGATAAACCGGCCTTTAGGGCATCTGTGTTGGTGTCTGAAGTTTCCAGAGGAGTCATTTCCACATACCTTCCTTTTCCCCCAGTAGATGATACTCACTGGTTATGACTGCAGAGTCGTAAGAAGTTAAGAGTCCCAAAGTCTCATAGAGGGTAAAACATTATTTGTTTATCGGACCAACCCCGACCAGTTGCAGAATTTGGGAGAAAAGATCTCTAAATCTTTCCTTCTTCCAACAAATATTTATTTATTTATTTATTTGGGTCTTGCTCTGTTACCCAGGCTGGAGTGAAGTGGCACAATCACAGCTCACTGCAAGCTCAAACTGCTGGGCTCCAGCGATCCTCCCACCTCAGTCCTCTGAATTGCTAGGACTACAGGTGCATGCCACCACACCTGGCTATTTTCTTTTAGTTTTATTATCATTATTTGTATTTGAAAAACAGATTGCAGGCTGGCTGTGGCCCTCAGCTGTAACTTGCTGTTCCCTAAGTTAGAATTTGCATAGTTCTTCTCTCTCTCTCCCTTTTTTTTTTTTCCTTTGAGATAGAGTCTCACTCTGTCGCCCGGGCTGGAGTGCAGTGGCATGATCTCAGCTCACTGCAATCTCTGCCCCCACCCCAGGTTCAAGTGATTCTCCTGCCTCAGCCTCCTGAGGAGCTAGGACTACAGGCACCTGCCACATCCCTGGCTATTTTTTGTGTTTTTAGTAGAGATGGAGTTTCCTCATGTTGGCCAGGTTGGTCTCAAATTCCTGACCTCAGGGGATCTGCCCGCCTTGGCCTCCCAAAGTTAGCCACCATGCCCCATCTAGAATGACCTTTCTTTCTTGCCACTCTACTCCTGGCCATGCCCTTCAAGTGGCATTCTTTTTTCATATCTTTCCTTAATAAGCTCTTGTGAAAGGAGAATAAAGTCTCACGACCCCAATTCACTATCCCAAAAGGAAAATAATTAAGCTGAAAGCAGGGTCATGCAAGAAACTGCCATTCCTT
>NW_016108134.1:132433-164974 GCF_001604975.1 Cebus imitator
TTTTTTTTGAGGCTGAGCTTCATCTTGTCGCACAGGCTGCAACCTCTGCCTCCTAGGTTCAAGTGATTCTCCTGCCTCAGCCTCCGGAGTAGCTGGGATTACAGGTGCGTGCCACGCCCAGCCAATTTCTGTATTATTAGTAGAGACCGGGTTTCACCATGTTGGCAAAACTGGCCTTGAATTCCTGACCTCAGGTGATCCGCCCACCTTGGCCTCCTAAAATCCTGGGATTACAGGTGAAAGCCACCTCACCCAGCCTTTTCATATATTTAAAACCATTTTAAATGACTGGCAGAAATTTGTTTACACCAGCATTACCATAAACATGTGAGTAATTTGTTGCATTGCAACATTGTGACAGCTGCCACATCACTAGGTGGTGGGGAATTTTCAGCTCCATTATAACCTTACAGATCACAACTGTGTATGTGGTCTGTGGTTGACCAAAACGTTGTTATGTGGTACATGACTGCACATGTGCCTGATATATAAAGAATACCAGCTGGGCACGGTGGCTCAGGCCTGTAATCCCAGCACTTTGGGAGGCCGAGGCGGGTGGATCACGAGGTCAGGAGATCAAGAACATCCTGGTCAACATGGTGAAACCTTGTCTTTACTAAAAATACAAAAATTAGCGGGGAATGGTGGCATGTGCCTATAATCCCAGCTACTCGTGTGGCTGAGGCAGGAGAATCGCTTGAACCAGGGAGTCGGAGGTTGCAGTGAGCCAAGATGGTGTCACTGCACTCTAGCCTGGAGACAGAGCAAGACCCTGTCTCAAAAAAAAAAAAGAATACTGGGGAACTAGTGACAGTTGTTGTTTCAGGTAAGGAAAATTTAGGAATAGAGTTTAGAGTGAGCCTCCCATTTGAACTTTTCCTATAGGTATTATGTGTACTACATAAGACATAATTTTAAAAAGTCAGATCTATGTCTTAAACAGTTTCATACATCTTAGGTTTAGTGAGAAAGGCAGGCTGTAGAAGAAACAAAAATACATTATCTTATTTTTAGACTAAATAAAGTTGACCCTTGAACAACAAAGGTTTGAATTGTGGCTATCCCCTTACAGGCAAATTTCTTTCTACCTCTGTCCTCCCTGGGACAGCAAGACCAACCCCTCCCCTTCCTCAGCCTACTCAGGGTGAAGCTGACGATGAAGACATTTATTTATGATCTTTATGATCACTTCATAAAGAAGATAAAATACATTTTCTCTTCTTCATGATTTTCTTAATAACACTGTCTTTTCTCTGAGGTTAGTTTATTGTAAAAATATGGCATATAATACATATATATGCAAAGGATGTGTTAACCAACTTTATGTTATTGGTAAGGCTTCTGGTTAAAAGTAGTCTATGAGTAGGTAAGTTTTTGGGGAGTCAAAAGTTAGAAGTGAATTTTCCACTGCAAAGGGTGGCACCCCAACCTCTGTTGCCTAAGGGTCAGCCATATATAAAAATACAAAAACATTCTTAATATGGGTATATTTTTGTAGGGGATTGGATTAAGCCCTTGGATAAAGGTGGAAGGGGTTGGAGAGAAAGGAAGGAGAAAGGATGAGTTAAATATTGAGTATCCCTAAAGAGCCCTGGGGGAGGTGGGATGTCCCCTCTCCACCCTCCAAACCCAAGTCCCGTCATCCTGCCCTCCGAGGGCAAGCTCTGCCCCCATTTCCACCCCAAGCACAGGCCCCGCTCCATCTCTGCACCTAGGGCGCACACCCTGCCCCTACCACCGCCACCACCCTCCAAACCAAAGCCCCGCCCACTCCACCATTGGGGTGCAAGCCCCTCCCATCTGCCCTCTGAATGGCACCGTCTCAAAAAAAAAAAAACAAAAAAACAAAAAGGAGAGTTTAAAAATTTTTTATTTTTTATGTTTCAAAGTTTTACTTCTGTGGGCATTAAGTTTTTTACTGTGAGGTGAGGGTATCTTAAAGAAAGCTATTTCTCAGTTATTTCACAAATATTATTATCAAGGAAAATAATACTATTATTAAAAGCAAGCCACACCCCCACCCCACCCCAGCACAGGCCCCGCACCGCTTCTGCCCCTGGGACCAAGCCCCACCCCTATCCCCGTCCCTCGGACATAGGCTCCGCCCCCAGCACCACCCTCCCTGCCCGGTGGGACCCCACTCCAGAGCCTAACTTCATCCCCGGATAGGAATACTAGAATTTCTTCTTGGAGGCTAAATAAAGAAGAGGTTAGTTCTTCTGCCGCCGCCTAAGGCTCCTCTGGCCACAACAGCCGGAGGCATAGCTACTTCCGCTCCCAGCGGCCCTGAGACCGGAAGCGGAAGTGTGCGCGGCGGTGACCGTCTGCGGCTGAGCTGTGATGCGCGGCGCGGCGAGGTGGGAGTGTCTCCGGCTGGTCTGCAGGTGTGGCCCGGCCCCTAGGGAGGGCGGGGAGGGCTCTGCCGGCGCCGGGAGGGGCTGGAGGGCCTAGAACAGCTCTGGGGGTCTGAGGTGCTTCCTCCTTGCCGTCACCCGGGGGCGGTGTGAGGCCCACACTGCCAGAGCCTCGCATCTAGGCGCCCACTCCCCGGTCTCTTGTTGTCAGCTATCCCCCGTCCGGGCAGACAGGGTTGTTGCCCTGTTAAAAGGGAAATCTCAAACAATTCTGATCCCACAGCTAAGGAATGTGGTAGTACCGGCGCCAGCCGTCACCTGTCCTTCTCAATTTTTAGGGAAAGTGCATGAAGAGGGCCCTGCCTTATCTATAGTATGCAAGATAACTGCGAGTTAGTAATTCACGTTTTATATGATATGATACTTAATATTATATAGCTTTGCAACGGGAAAGTGACGTCTGGGTTCACATTTGCGAATTGTAGGGCTGAGGGCCCCACAGGGTCGTGGGGTGAGCCTTATGTTGTGCTGAGGCGCAGGATCCGAGAAATAAAGAGAGGACACAGAAGTACAAGAAAAACGCAGCTGGGCTCAGGGGGCCCCGCCACCATAAGGGGAATCAGGTGAGGCCCTGAATGTCCAGAAGCGTGAGTATTTATTGTATTTAGGTTAGGGTGCAGGGCAGCGAGTGAAATCGTCTTTAAGGATAATGATAGGCTTGTGAGCAATAAAACATGGGGTCCACCCCATTAGGTCACCTAGGCCAGGAGGTGGACAGTGCGCAGCAAGGGTCCCGTTCCCATGAAGGCAAGGTCCATGTGCAGTAAGGGGTCCACTCCCATTAGGTCACCGAGGCTTGAAGGTGGGCCGTGTGCAGTGAAGAGGGTGCAGTGTGCAATACTTCTATTTATGGGCAAACTGCTTCTAAGAAGAGTTATAGGAGAATGCTTTAAGTCACATAGCAGTGACAGAGCTGTCAAGGTTACCGCCACCTTCTGGCAGCTTTCAATGGGTTCTATGGGAAGATGCTTTTCAAGCAGCACAGTAGCAAGAGCTGTTAAAGTTCATAGTCACCAAGGTGGATTGCCGTTCTGAGGGCAGCCTTCCACAAGAACTGGAGCAAGGTCCTACAACTCCTTTATCAGGAGGAGTGGCTCTTGCCTCAAGCCTGTGGTACAGCGGGTATCTTTACGACACTGAATGCTGCTGCCTGGGCCGTGGATTCCTGTCCTGGTATAACTGTTTGTCCCTTAAATCATGCTCTGCACTGTGTTTGCTCTAGGCATTCCTCCGATTATAAGGTGTTTACTCCTTAATTCATGGTCTGTACTGTGTCCGCTCTAGGCATTCCTCCGATTATGAACTAAGATATAATTATAGGTATATATGTAGGGAAATATTCTTTAGGCACTCATACTATCAACTATTATATGATTATATATAGAGAATTATATAAAGGGAGCCCTATTTCTATAAACTAATATATGATTATAAAAGGAAATAGCTGAGTAGTAACACTATAAAGTGAGATTTTCCTCAAGACCTAACTGTGCCAGGGTTCTGCTTAGCTCTCATTCCTTGGTGCCTATATGGGGCGTTACCCACACAAATTGGTTTAATTGATTGGCCAAATTTACTTAAAAAATGGAATGCATCCTCCATTAAGGAATGAATTAGATGAAGAGAGGTTTTCCTTTTTTTTTTTTTTTTTTGAGACTGTTTGAAGTCTTTTAGCTTAATATGTTAGCTTGGCTTTGCATCTCTTCCTTTTTCCTTAACTTTTTCTTTCTTCTTTTCTTTCTCATAAGAGAGCTTTTGGCCAGGTGTGGTGGCTCACACCTGTAATCTCAGCCCTTTGGGAGGCCGAGCTGGGAGGATCATTTGAGGTCAGGAGCTCAAGACCCTCCTGGCCAACATGGTGAAACCCTGTCTCTACTAAAAATACAAGAATTAGCGAGGCATAGAGGCAGGCGCCTGTAATCCCAGTTACTTGAGAAGCTGAGGCAGGAGAATCGCTTGAACCCTGGAGGCAGAGGTTGCAGTGAGCCAAGATTGCGCCACTGCACTCCAGCTTGGGTGACAGAACAAGATTCCGTCTCAAAAGAAAACAACAACAGCAGCAACAAAACAAAAAAGAGAGTTTAAATTTTTTTTTGTTTTTTCTTTATTTTTTATGTTTGAGACCTTTTAATTTTTGACTTTTACTTCTGCTGTGGGGATCAAGTTTTTCACTGGTGAAAAACTTGATGAGGTGAGGGTATCTTAAGAAAAGCCATTTCTCAGTTATTTCACAAATATTATCAAGGAAAAGTAAGGCTATTATTCAGATCTTTTCAAGTTGGCTCCAGGCCTTCCCCCAAGCATGTGAATCACAGAGCTTCAAAATGTATGGGACTTCAGGGAAAAGATGGTAGAAACTTTGTTAGTACTGGGAATTCAAATTGAGTTAGACATAAGTGGGATGTCTTTTTAAATAATGGTGTAAAAGCTCATGTCTAGTGAGAAATGAGGAAAAAATTAACTCCAGAGGAAAATTATGCATCGGATTTCAGTTTTATGAGTGAGGTGTTTGTTTCCAAAAAGAATATATACCCTTGCCTTGTCTTTTCAGAAATAATTAATATTGTTCCTTAAAGATACCTGAAACTTGTGATTATGGCTTGTGAAAGACAGGCTTTAAGTTATTCTTATATTTGATTTTTGTGGTGTCATATTCTTTTTTTTTTTTTGAGACAGAGAGTTTTGCTTTTGTTGCCCAGGCTGGAGTGCAGTGGTGGGATTTAGGGTCATTGCAACCTCCACTTTCCAGTTTCAAGCGATTCTCCTGCCTCAGCCTCCTGAGTAACTGGGATTACAGACGCCTGCCACCACGCCCAGTTTCACCATATTGGCCAGGCTGGTCTTGAACTCCTGACCTCAAGTGATCCACCTCCCTTGGCCTTCCAAAGTGCTGGGATTACAGGTGTGAGCCACCACTCCTGGCCACCTGGGCCTGATTCTAAGTCCATGGGGAAGCCACTGAAGTTTTAAGTAGGGGAGTGACATGATTATATTTGTGATGTAAACAAAATACCAATTCCTGGATTGAGCATGGAGTTTAGGATGGACAAGGATAAATGCAGAGTCAATATGGGAGGTTGGAGAAGTTCAGGACTTGGATGATGGTAGCTGGGGCTTGATGATTGTGGAACTGGAAAAGTTGGAATGTTTGAGATGCCTGTAGAAGGTAGAATTGAGAGAATTCAATGATTGATCCATTCTCTTTACCACATAAGCAAGGTCTGTAAATTGTGACCAGTGGGCTAAATCTAGTCTGATGCTGGCTTATATCAATAAAGTTTTATTGGAACATATTTGTTCATGTGGCTATTTTTGCCCTATGACCATATGGCCCACAAATCCTAAGACATTTATTACTTAGTCCTTTGCAGAAAACGTTTACCAACCCCTGATATGTAAAGTACTTAGTATTCATTACGCACTGTGCTAGTGACTGGATGTGGAGTTCTGAAAAAAGTGGTTATAGGTCTATACTTAAAAAGTCTCTGTCAGGCTGGGTGTGGTGGCTCAGGAATGTAACCCCAGCACTTTGGGAGGCCTAGGCAGGTGGATCACCTGAAGTCAGGAGTTCGAGACCAACCTGGCCAAAATGGTGAAACCCCATCTCTACTAAAAATACAAACATTAGCTGGGCGTGGTGACGCATGCCTGTAATCCCAGTTACTCGGAAGGCTGAGGCAGGAGAATCACCTGAACCCGGGAGGCAGAGGCTGCGCGGTGCACTCCAGCCTGAGCAACAGAGTGGGACTCAAAAAAAAACAAGTTTTATCATAGTTGGTGAAGACAGAGAGACAAAAATCATTTAAGAAATAAATATCAGGCCAGACACGGTGGCTCATGCCTATAATCCCAGCACTTTGGGAGGCCAAGGCAGGGGATCACCTGAGATTGGGAGTTTGAGACCAGCCTGGCCAACATGGCGAAACCCCGTCTCTACTAAAAATACAAATTTTAGCTGGGCGTGGTGGCACATGCCTGTAATCCAAGATACTCGGGAGGCTGAGGCAGGAGAATCGCTTGAACTGGGGAAGCAGAGGTTGCAGCGAGTTGAGATCGTTCCATTGCACTTCAGCCTGGGCAACAAGAGCAGAACTCTGTCTCAAGAAAAAAAAGAAAGAAAGAAATATCAAACGACATCTTCATACGGGCAGTAGAGGAAAGGTAGAGGATCTTGAGGGGAGCTAGGAGGAAAAATGATCCTTTGATGACATAGGAAGTGCTGGTAGAAGTCACCAGGGGCTGTTGTTTCAAAGATGGCTCAGGGCCCAACATGTTGCTTATGGAGATACATGTCCTATAAGGGTTTTTGGTGTGGCCACTCTGCTGGAGACGCCCCAAAATGCTCTGCTTCTGTCCTTATGCCTTCTTGACCTCAGTATCTCTTCTGTTGCAGGAAGGACACCCACTGAGACCTCAAACCCTGGCTCCAGTGTCATGGTGAGGAAGCTGGGGGACTCTGATGACTGAAGGGGTGGATAAGTAGGATAACTGTGTCCTCTGGGCCCTGTCTCCTCTCTTCCCACTTCCCTTGCCAACTGAGAAATAAAGTGGGGGTGGAGTGAGGTGTATCCTCATCCCTGCCCTGGGGGACCTAGGGATGTCCTTCTGTACCTGACCTCTAGAGGGAAACCAGCATGAAGGAAGAGTCCCACAACAGACCCCGGGGCTCTGAGCAGAGCTCTCCAGAGCCAGCCTTGCCATCCCTGGTGAGACCTGTTGAAAACACACATGGCCATGTAAATATAAATTAACCTTGAATTAATTAATATTCAAAACGTTTAGCCAGGCATGGTTGTGTGCACCTGGAATCGCAGCTACTTGGGAGGCTGAGGTGGGATGATAGCTTGAGTCCAGGAGATTGAGGCTGCATCGAGCTAGGACAGTGACCTTGTACTGCAGCCTGGGCTGCAGAGTAAATCCCTGTCTCAAAAAAAAAAAAAAAAAATTGAAAAATTAAAGTGCTCAGTTTCTCAGTCTCCCAGCCACATTGTTCAACAGCCACGTGTGCTGGTAACCCCTTTCTGGAAAGTGCAGGCATGGAACATTTCCATCATCACAGAGTGCTGTCTGTTGGGCAGTGCTGCTCTAAGGAATTCTGTAATTAAAAGGCCATAAAGGTTGTGGTGGCTCATGCCTGTAATCCCAGCACTTTGGGAAGCCAAGGAGGGTAGATCACTTGAGGCCAGGAGTTCAAGACCAGCCTGGCCAACATGGTGAAACCCTGTCCCTACTAAAAATACAAAAAAATTAGCTGGGTGTGGTGGCGGGCGCCTGTAATCCCAGCTATCAGGGAGGCTGAGGCAGGAGAATTGCTTGAACCCAGGAAGTGAAAGTTGCAGTGAGCCGAGATCACACCACTGCACTCCAGCCTGGGTGACAGAGCAAGACTCCATCTTAAAAAAAAAGTTATCAGATGCAGTAATGCAATGGAAGTCCTACTTTCACAGTTATAAAAGATTATTAAGGACGTAAGTCTTGGGGGATCCAGGGACTTCACAGAAATTAAGCGGTCAAGCCCAAATTTGTGATATCACAATAAGGAGTTTAAGAAAAACTCTCTAAGCCGGGAAGGACAGGCCCTGCCATCACAGGTCAGTGGAGTTACAAAGAAAGCCAAACGTACACTTTAGGATTTGTCCAAGTGTTAAAAGAACGTAAACATTTCAGCTTGGTGGCCCATGTGATCTGTGTTACAACTACTCAGTTCTGCCATTGTGGTCCATTGTGGCCTAAAAACAGCCACAGCCATAGGTGCATTGTCAATAAATGGATGCGGCTGTCTCCAAGAAAACATTATTTACAAAAAGAGGTAGTGGGCTGGATTTTCCGTGCCTGCCATTTCTGAACAACCTCTCTTCCCCAGTGATAACCAGTCGTTCTGCTCAGTGGTGGGGGTAGTCTTTGCCGAGCCGGAACGTGTGTGCTGTTTTAGGAATCAGTCACCTTTGAGGATGTGGCCGTGGAGTTCATCCAGGAGTGGGCGTTGCTGGACAGTGCGCGGAGGAACCTGTGCAGATACGGGATGCTGGACAAGTGCAGGAGCCTGGCCTCCAGGGGTAAGGCTGGCGTCACATGGCTCCTTCCCGTACGCAGGCACTAAGTGCTTCTTTATTGCCTGCCATGTGAACAAGACGAATGTGGCTTAGGCTTTGTCACAGGATGACAAAGCTTCATCCATTGCACTCACTTCTTTTTCTCCCTCTGCTCCAAGGGGCTGAGGCTCTCTCACCTTGGAAGTCTGGGGCCAAGTTCAAGGAAACCCAAACAGGGCCTTTCTCAGCCCCTTGGAGCAGAGGGGAGGGTGTTTGTGGGTTGGGTCCTGAGTTCGTTAGCTCAGGCAAGATCCCTCTGCCTGAGCTAAGATGGGCAAGATCCCTCTGCTCCCCATCACACTTGCTCAGCCCAGGGAATCTAAAGCCCACGTTGAAGCTGAAGGAGAGTTGGAGTTGAACAACAAGAGTTTGTTTTCCCCTGTAAGTTCTCCCTCCCTCAGCACCTGTGTCTTTCTTCACGTGCAGAATCTCCACTCTTGTCACCTAGGCTTGAGTGCAATGGTGCGATCTCGGCTCATTGCAACCTCTGGCTCCTGGGTTTAAGTGATTCTGTTCTCCTGCCTCAGCCTCCCAAGTAGCTGGGATTATAGGCATGTGCCAGCACACCCGGCTAATTTTGTATTTTTAGTAGAGATGGGGTTTCTCTATGTTGGTCAGGCTGGTCTCAAACTCCTGACCTCAGGTGATCCATCTGCCTTGGCCTCTCAAAGTGCTGGGATTACAGGTGTGGGCCACTGCACCCAGCCTTGGAGTGAGGTTTCTCAAGTTCCTTTAGCTTCTCTTTTGTTTTCGCTTTCTAGCCCCCTTCTCCTACTTTCCTTTGGTCTCAGAAAAAGATTTGTTCTAGTTCCTCTTAAAAAAAAAAAAATTAGAGGGCCAGGCCTGGTGGCTCATGCATGTAATCCCAGCACTTTGGGAGGCTGAGGCTGGCAGATCACCTGTCAGGAGTTTGAGACCAGCCTGGTCAACATGGCAAAATCCTGTCTCTACTAAAAATACAAAAGTTATCCAGGCATGGTAGGGTGTACCTGTAATCCCAGCTACTTGGGGGGCTGAGGCATGAGAATTGCTTGAACATGGGAAGTGGAGGTTGCAGTGAGCCGAGATCGCACCATTGCAGTCCAGCCTAGGGACACAGTGAGAATCTGCCTCCAGAAAAAAATAAAACAAAACAACAACCAAAAAAGTTAGAGCTATAAGTCACACACCATGAAATTCACCCCTTTAAAATGTGCAGTTCAGTGGTTCACAGCCTTGTGTAACCATCACCACTACCTAATTCCAGAACATTTTAATCACCTCAAATAGAAACCCTGTCGCCATGAGCAGCTACTCCCCATTACCCCTTCCCTCAGCCCCTGGCAGCCTCTCATCTGCTTTCTGTCTTTATGGTTTGTCGTATATAGACATTTGTGTAGTGGAAATCGTATCATAAGTAGCCTTTGGCATGATAATTTTGTGTTGCAAATAAGTTACAGACTGGGTAATTTATAAACAATGGAAGTTTATTTGACTCCTGGTTCTGGGGGCTGGAAAGTCTAAGGTTGAGGGGCTGCGTCTGGTTAGGGCCTTCTTGCCGTGTTGTAACATGGTGGAAGACATCACGTTGCAAGGGAACAAGAGAGGGCCAGACTTGTTTTTATAGCAAGGCCACTCTTGAGATAACTCACTCCCTTCTGAAATAAACCACATGAATCCATCCATGAGGGTGGATCCCTCATGACCTCATCACTTTTTTTTTTTGAGACGGAGTCTCACATTGCCGCTAGGCTGGAGTACAATGGTGTGATCTAAGCTCAGTGCAGTCTCTGCCTCACATGTTCAAGTGATTCTCCAGCCTCAGCCTCCTGAGTAGCTGGGACTACAGGTGCACATCACCATGCCCAGTTAATTTTTTTGTATTTTAGTAGAGTTGGGGTTTCACCATGTTGGCCAAGATGGTCTCCATCTCCTGGCCTTTTAATCCGCCTGCCTCCGCGACCTCATCACCTTTTAAAGGTCCCAGCTCTCAATACTGTTGTATAGGGAATTGCTTCCAATCCATGAACTTTGGAGGATGCACTTAAACTATCTGTCTTCTTTCACTTAGCATCATGTTTTCCAGATCCATCCACGTTGTAGCATGAATCAGAACTTCATTCCTTCTTAAGGCTGAATAATATATATTGGATGGATAAGCTACATTTTGACTGTTCATTCAGTTGATAGACAGTTGGATTGTTTCTACTTTTTAGCTATTATGAATAATGTTGCTGGGAACATTTGTGCACAATATTTGTTTTTGTTTTTTGGAGATAGGGTCTTGTCCTGTTGCCCAGGCTGGAGTGCAGTGGTGGGATCACAGCTCACTGCAGCCTCAGCCTCTTGGGCTAAAGTGATCCTCTCACCTCAGCCTCTTGAGTAGCTGGGACCACAGGTACATGCCATCATGTCTGGCTCATTTTTAATTATTTTTGTAGAGACCGTTCTTCCTGTGTTGCCCAGGCTGGTCTTGAACTCCTGGTCTCAGGTGATCCTCCTACCTTGGCCTCCCAGAGTAGTGGGATTACAGGCATGCACCACTGTGCCTGGCCTTGTGTACAAGATTTATGTAGACATGTTTTTAATTCTTTTAGTTATACACTGAGGAGTGGAATTGCTGAGTCACATGGTAACGCTATGCCTAACTTCTTGAGGAGTTATACCACTTTCCAAAACAGGTGCACCATTTTACGTTCCCACTGGTGGCAATGAGGGTTGGGATTCTCGACATTCTCACCCATACTGTCATCCACTTCTTTAAATATAACCTTTCTTTAAATGTAACCTTTAAGTGTAACCCTTTAAAAATGTAACCTTTCTTTAACTGTAAGCTCTTCTTTAAATGTAACCTTTCTTTGTATGTTCTTGGTGTAGTTCTTTCTTGCTCTTTTTTTCTTTTTTTTTTTTTTTTTTTTTTTTTTTTTTTTTGCTTTTTAGGTTTTGGGGTACATGTGAAGAACATGCAAAATTGTTGCATAGGAACACACGTGGCAGTGTGATTTGCTGCCTTCCTCCCCATCACCTACTTCTGGCATTTCTCCCCTTGCTATCTCTCCTTGCTCTTTTTTTCTAATAACATCTGTTTTCTGAAAGTAGTATCAGTCCTCATAGAATTTTTAGCTAGGAATTTACCTCTCATTTCCCCCTCAGTCTACACATAGCTCCCTACGCAGATGCTGCCTTCCCTTTCAGGATCTTCCCAAGTCTAGGGTCAATATTAAAAGAAAAAGCCGGACTGGGAGCGGTGGCTTATGCCTGTAGTCTCACCACTTTGGGAGGCAAGGTGGGTGGATCACCTCGGGTCATGAGTTTGAGACCAGCTTGGCCAACATGGTGAAACCCTGTTTCTATTAAAAATACAAAAATTAGCTGGGCGTGGTGGTGTGCACCTGCAATCCCAGTTACTCAGGAGGCTGAGGCACAAGAATTAATTGAACCTGGGAGGTGGAGGTTGCAGTGAGCTGAGATTGCGCCACTGTATTCCAGCCTGGGTGACAGATCAAGACTCCATCTCAAAAAAAAAAAAAATTAGCTGGACATGGTGGTGCATGCCTGTAATCGCAGCTGCTTGAACCTGGGAGGTGGAGGTTGCAGTGAGCCAAGATCTCACCACTGCATTCCAGCATGGGTGACAGAGTGAGACCCTGTCTCAAAAATAAAATGAAAAGAAAATGTCTGTGTGTGTACACACATACATGAATATATATTTTCAATTTTATGCCACCGTTTCTTTTTGATAGGAATTCATTTTTTTCTCAATTCATTTCCGATTGGAAATCTGAACTTGGAGATATATGTATTCAGTATTAAAACTTGAATATTTACATTCAATATTAAAAGAAAAAGCCTATGTGTGTAGAGTGTGGATACATATTCACATTTGTGAATGTATATTTTCAATTTAATGTCACTATTTCTTTGTGATAATTCATTTTTTCCTCTATTCATTTCAGCCTGGGAATCTCAACTTAAACCCAAAGAGTTGCCTTCTATGCGGGATATTTTGGAAGAAGCATCCTCCAGGGACATGCAAATGGTAAGATGTCTGGGGTTTTCCCTGGCTCCCAGCACAGGAGAAGTTGCGGGACACGTGAGGTAGAAATACAGGACCAGTGCCAGGGAGATGTTAGCAGCATGGGTGTCTCTTGGAAGGGAGACAGTATCTGAGGGGAGTGTCTGTGACTTCAAGATTTTTTTTTTCTTTTTTTTTTTTGAGACAGAGTCTTGCTCGGTCACCCAGGCTGGAGTGCAGTGGCACGATCTCGGCTTATTGCAGCTTCTGCCTCCTGGGTTCAAGTGATTCTCCTGCTTCAGCCCCCTGAGTACCTGGGACTGCAGGTGTGCACCACCATGCCTGGATAATTTTTGTATTTTTTGGTAGAGACAAGAGTTTCACTGTGTTGGCCAGGCTGGTCTCAAACTCCTGGCCTTAAGTGATCTACCTGCCTCTAGAACCCTTTTTTCCTAGGTTTCCTGAAGGAAACATTTTAGTAAATGTGAGTCAGACATTGAGTGTGTGAAATATGACTTCCTCTTCAGCAACGGTCGGAAAATCACCTCCTGTTAGAGAAGCCCCATTTTGAATAAGAGGGAGTCCTGTAGGAGAGCTGGCAACACACTCAACTGGAAGAACTCCAGCGGCCTAAACAAGGCCTGGCTTGAAAATGCTGAGAATGTGCTCCTGGCGGGGAGGACCCCTGGGCACTGGCACAGATACTGGCGAGCTTTCCACCATCACTCACCTCTTTTTTTGTTTTTTAAAAGACAGGGCCTCTGTCTTCCACACAGGCTGGAGTGCAGTGGCATGTTCGTGGCTCACTGCAGCCTCAAACTCCTGGGCTCAAGTGATCCTCCTTCTTCAGCCTCCCAAGCCACTGGGACCACAGGCCTAAACCACCAGAGTCACCGTGCTCAGATGCTTTTTTCTCCTTCCTTCCTTCCTTCCTTCCTTCCTTCCTTCCTTCCTCCCTCCCTCCCTCCCTCCCTCCCTCCCTTCCTCCCTTCCTTCCTCTCTCTCTTTCTTTCTCTCTCTCTCTTTCCCTTTCCCTTCCCATACCTTACCTTCCTTACCTTTCTTTCCTTTCTCCCTTTCTTTTCTTTCTGTCTTTCTGACATTGGGGTCTTGCTATGTTGCTTAGGATGATCTTGAACTTCTGGCCTCATGTGATCCTCTCACCTCAGTCTCCCAAGTAGCTGGGACCACAGGTGTGAGCCAGTGGGCCCAGCCATCACTCACCTTTTGTCAGGAGCAAGCTCCACCTGGAGAAAAGGCACCTGATGAGTTGGAAGGAGGCAGGAACAGTTTCTGGAGGAGCTGGAGAGGTGGGGAGAATAAGCTATGAGGGCCAGGTGCCCTCTTCGTTTCTGTGAGCTCTCTCCTTTCAGCACAGTGCTCCAGCACCTTCCACAGAACTCCACAGCCAACCCAGCAAGCCCCTTGTAATGGGTGCTGAGAGTGGCAGGCATGGGGCTTTTGTTACATCAGAGCCTCAGGAAATAGGTGGTCACAGACTATTCTGAGTGAGTAGAGGGGGTCCACCTGTGGACACATGTAGAGAAGCTCAGCAAGTTCAACCCTGAAGACATCCAGCCCTTGAGTAATAGAGGTGGGTTTGGAGCAAGGAGTTGAACTCAGACTAACCGCAGGGACCACAGTCTCAGCTGCCAGGCTCTACTGCCTGATGATCATACAACCTGCCACTGGGTTGATGGTGCTGACCCTTCAGACCCTTCAGGTAGTCCTTCCAGGCCATACCAGGCACCACTGAGCCTTATTGCAATAATTGAGGCCCCATACAGTGGCTCTGAGGCCTCCCTGTCACATGGGGAAAAGTGCTGATGGCCACGGACAGATTGAGTCCTCATGGCCTCCCTCTCTTTGATCAGCTGGTCCAGTGGAGGGACCAGTGAAGAGAGAATAGGAAACTGCTCTTAGAAGAGCCCCCAGGAAGTCAGGCGCAGGGGCTCACCCCTGGAATCCGAGCAACTCAAGAGGCCAAGGCAGGAGGACCTTGGGAGCCCAGGAGTTTGAAACCAGCTTCAGCGACCTAGCAAGAACCCACCTCTGCAAAACATACAAAAATTAGCCATAGCCAGGTGTGGTGGTGTGCACCTGTAGTCCCAGCTACTTGGGAGGGTGAGGTGAGAAAATTCCTTGAGCACAGGAATTCAAGGCTGCAGTGAGCCTTGTGTTCATACCACTGCCTTGGTGATGGAGTGGGATTCTAGCTCAAAAAAGGAAAAATAAATGAAAAAACCCCAAGGGAGGCTGAGGAACAGGCCTCTCCAGGATCAACCCTTCTGTCCCAGGGCCACCCCACAGCTGCCTCTTCTGCAGATGCCCGTCTCTATGAGGCTACAGTGTTGCTGCTTTCATCCTCTGCTGTGTCCCCAGGGCCTGCACTAGCAGTGCCCATGTCTTAGTCTGTTCTTACCCTGCTAATAAAGAGATAGCCAAGACTGGGTCATCTCTAAAGGATGGGGTTTTAATTAACTCACAGTTCAGCATGACTCGGGAGGCCTCAGGAAACTTACAACATGGAGGCAGGGGATGCAAACACATCTTTCACAAGGTGGCAGCAAGGAGAAGTATAAATAAAAGGGGGAAAAGCCCCTTATAAAATCATCAGATCTCGTGAGAACTCACTCTCTATCATGAGAACAGCAGCCTGGGGGAAACTGCCCCATGATTCAGTTATCTTCTACCAGTCCCTCCCATGACATGTGGAGATTATGGGAACTACGATTCAAGATGAGATTTGGGTGGGGACACAGCCAAACCATATCAGCCCAGTATGTATTTGTTGGACAAACAGACGGAACACCTAAAAACAGTTTCTTAAGTAGAATGATCTGTGTCAAAATCATTCTGATGCCAACACTTGTCTCAAAACGTACCCGTGGGATTTTGATTTATGACACAGAGAGGCCAACGTCATTGGAAAATTTTTATTACTTATATTTCTTGGGAGGACAGGGCACACCACACCACACAGGGCCACACAGGGAAGCACAGGGTCAGCCTGGAGGCAGAAAGGAGCAAGGGGATAGCCCAGGCCAGAGCCTTTCTTGGGGTTTCCACAGGAAAGGTGAGGCTGGGCAGGGTAAACTGTGAGTTTGAATAATTCCAGTGGACCCTGGGGGATAGGTGCTGTCCCTGGCTGATTGAGGGCAGAGGAAATATTAGCTGGGTGAGAGTGAGGTAAGGAGCTGGTACAGCCTGTGGGCTCTGGGTCCCAGGGGAGGTAGAGACAAAGTTGGTAGGCAGCTTGGCCCTGTGACTGATGGATGCCCTGTGAACAAGGACAGCATTCCTCTTCAGGACCAAGATATCCCGACCTGTCTTTTTTTGTTTTTTTTGGATGACTTAAACAGCAGAAATTTATTTTCTCACCCTTCTGGAGGCTGGAAGCCCAGGATCAAGGTGTTGGCCGGGTTAGGTTCTCCTGAGGCTTCTCTCTTTGGCTGGCAGGTGGCCATCCTCCTGCTGCCTCTTCACATGGTCACCCCTCTGTACCACACCTTCATGTCTCATAGTCTTTCCAGGGGCTCTGTCCTAACCTCAGTTCTGTCTCTGTATCTGCAGTGTGTTCAATCCTCCATACCCTTGGTGGCAGCTGGTGCCTGCAGTAGGTTGGGATAGTTACTAGGTCTGAGGTCACCAGATGCCAGACCTGTGTACCTTGGCTTTTTTTTTTTTAGACACAGTCTCGCTCTGTTGCCTGGGCTGGAGTGCTGTGGTGTGATCTTAGCTCACTGCAACTTCTGCCTCCCAGGTTCAAGTGATTCTTGTGCTTCAGCCTCCCAAGCAACTGGGACTATAGGCATGCACCATCACACTTGGCTAACATTTGTAATTTTAGTAGAGATGGGTGTATTAGTCTGATTTCATGTTGCTAATAAGGACATACCTGAGACTGGGCAATTTACAAAAGAGAGAGAGGTTTAATTGGACTTACAGTTCCACATGGCCAGGGTAGCCTCACAATCATGGCAGAAGGCAAGGAGGAGCCAGTCATGTCTTATAAGGATGGTAACAGGCAAAGAGACCTAGTTCAGGAAAACTCCCTCCTTATAATAACCTTCAGATCTCTTGAGACTTATTCATTATCACAAGAATAATCATGGGAAAGACCTGCCCCCATGATTCAATTACCTCCCACTGGGTCCCTCCCACAACATGTGGGAATTCAAGATGAGATTTTGGTGGGGACACAGCCAAACCACATCGATGGGGTTTCGCCGTGCTGGCCAGGCTGGTTTGGAACCCCTGGCCTCAAGCATTTCTCCCACCTCAGCCTCCCAAAGTGCTGGGATTACAGGCATGAACCACTGCACCTGGCCCCATTTGCCTTGACTTCTGGCAGCCCTAAACCCCAAACCAAAGGTTTGTTCTCAGGCCGAGAACAGCTATGGTACCACCTCTGTCCTGCTCAGCACCCTCCTCTCTTTTCCCAGGGGCCAGGGCTGTTCCTGAGGATGCAGCTGGTGCCGTCCATGGAAGAGAGGGAGACACCATTGACTCAAGAGGACTGGCCAGCTCTCCAGGAGCCACCTTGGTCTTCGGGATGCATGGTAAGCACAGGAGGGTTCAACTGTGATGGCACCATGTGCAGTCAGGAAAGCCTGGGGTGTGGGGTGTCTGTAAGCTGGGGGAGGAGAGGGAGAGGAGGTGGGTGTCTGGGCCTACATTTGGGAGTTGGGAATCTGTAAGAGGCCCAGGCTGTGGGCTTGGGGTGTTAGAGTCTGTTTCTGTGTTGAATGTACTTGTCCCCAGGGAGATGGCGGGCTCCAGGGTGGGTCCTGGGGGAGGGTCTGACTGCTGGACTGTGAGCCCTGCCTTTCCTGGTCCAGCCTTTTTCCTTTCTGTCCTTCTACCCCAGCCCCACTGCTTCTGTGACCCTGAAACTGACAGGAACTGGCAGGTCCTATGACCTGAGGGCTGGGCAAGGAAGCGTCCAGCCTCAGGGCAGTGAGGACCTCTTGGCTCAGGGCCCTGTATGTCCTCACCAAGGCAGAGAGAGAATGGGAGAGGGATGCTGTAAGGCAGTGGTCCCCAACCCCAGGCCATGGACCAGTACCAGCCCCTCGCCTTTTAGCACCCAGGCCGCAGTGCAGTAGGTGAGTGGCGGGCGAGCATCTGTGCCTGAGCTCCGCCGCCCGTCAGATGAGCAGCAGCACCGAACCCTGTTGTGAATTGCGCATGCGAGGGATTAGGCTGCATGCTCCGTGTAAGAATCTGACTAATGCCTGATGATCTGAGGTGGAACAGTTTCATGCCAAAACCAAACCCCTACCCTGGTTTGTGGAAAAATTGTCTTCCATGAAACTGGTCCCTGGTGCCACAAATGTTGGGGACTGCTGCTGAGGCACATCCTGAGTCCTGCCCTAGGAGAAAAGGCCTCCTCCCACTTGCCCCTGCCCTATTCCCTTACCTGAGGGACCTGCTGCGTGTACCCCCGACCTCCCATCTGCCACCAAGTCCTGCTAGCATTATCTCCAAAATGTAACCCACCTCCAGCTACCCCTCCCATCCCCGCTGCTGCCACCCTGCCCAGAGCCACTGTTAGTTCTCCTGGACTCCAGGTCTGCTCCTGACAGTCACCTGGGCCCCACCCTGGACACAGAGGACAGAGGGATCCCTTAGAACTGCAGGTCAGGTCAGGCGCCTTTCCTGAGTGAGCAGCTGCCAGCAGAGAAGGGTTCAAATCCTACTCCAAGGACTGATATTCCTCCCAGAGAAATTCACTGACTGCCTGCCCCTCATTCACACGGGTCCACTGCCAAGCTCCATTTCCCCTCTGTCCCTCAACCTCCCGGTCGTCTACTCCCCACTTTTTTCCAGCTTTTCCCTGACTTCTGGAGGCTCCCTGGAGTGTGCCATCTCCCCTGGCCTCTCTCCAGGCCATTTTGGATCACAGTGGTTAGCTTTGTACTTAAGGATTGGGTAAAACCCAGCAAGGTGAATGGGCCTGTCTCTTCTTTTATTAATATGTTCCCCAAAGCAGGATCAATCGTGCAGATTCATGTGGGGTGAGCAGGTGTGAGTGGACCTCCTTGGCTTCGTGACTCTAATCTGTGATCCCTGTTACTCTGTCCAGGGACCGAAGGCCGCTGTGCAGATTCAAAGGATGGTGATGCCAGTGCCCACACTGGGCCACCCTGACCCGTGGGTGGCTGGGAATTCTGGTGAGTGAGTGCCATGTGGAACACATGGCCAGAGGGCATTGCTGTCCTTGGGTTCTGTGCAGAAACTTGTAACCCATCCTGCCTGCATTTCGTCTGACTGCAGGCACTGCTGTGGCACCATAGGGAGAGGATACAGAAAGCCTCTCTTCTTATTTGTGTGTTTAAGGGGGAGGGCACTTCCAGTGACAGATCTTTCTGTTAAGAAAGAGAGGGCTTACCCATCCGCAGCAAAGGCCAGATCTCTCTTTGGGCAACAGGAAATTATCGACATGATAATGTCGATTTTGAAAATTGTGATTGAATCTACTAGAAATGGCCTGTGTTTTAACTGTGCTCTTAAAAATGAGGTCCAGGCTGGTTGCAGTGGCTCATGCCTTTAATCCCAGTGCTTTGCAAGGCCTAGGCAGGAGGATTGCTTGAGGCCTGGAGTTCGAGACCAGCCTGGGTAACTTAGTGAGACCCCTAGTTCTACAAAATAAATAAATAAATAAATAAGCCATGGGTAGTACCTCTCAAGTCCCAGCTACTTGAGCGGCTGAGGCAGGAGGATCGCTTGAGTCCAGGAGGTCGAGGCTGATGTGAACTACAATTGCTTTACTGCACTTTCCAGCCTGGGTGACAGAGTGAGTCCCTGTCTAGAAAAAAGAGGTTCAAAGCCACTTCTCTTGAGAAGTGGGGACGAAATTAATTCTAGAAGACAAATAACATTTTAGCTTTAATGATAAAGTATTTTTTTTTCCAGTTTGCCTTCTAGTAAGAATAATAAACTTTGTTTCTTAAAAATGCCATCCACTCTTGTGTTTGGAATCTGTGTTATCTTCTTGATAGGAAACAGTTCTTAGATCTAGGTCATGTGTTGCTCTTCAGTATATTTTTGATAAGCCTTCTGGGCTGGGATTTATTTTGTTACTTCTTTTTTTTTGAGATGGCATCTTGCTCTGTTGCCCGGACTGGAGTGCAGTTGTGTGATCTTGGCTCACTGCAACCTCTGTTTCTCGGGTTCAAGCCATTCTCCTGCCTCAGCCTCCCAAGTAGCTGGGATTACAGGTGTGCATTACCACGCCTGGCTAATTTTTGTATTTTTAGTAGAGACAGGGTTTCACCATGTTGGCCAGGCTGGTCTCGAACTCTTGACCTCAGGTGATCTGCCCACCTTGGCCTCCCAAAGTGCTGGGACCACAGGCGTGAGCCACTGCGCCCGGCCTATTTTGTTACTTCTTGAAGCGGGTGTGACTGTTGGCCGGTGGTGTGATGGGGATGAGGAAACTGTCACAAAGAAAACCCTGACCCTTCCTCTGTGGAACTCACAGTCTGGCTTGGGGGTCAGGGTTTGAAATGAAGAACAGAGTCCAATGTAAGCGTGTTATACAAGGACTTCATCTCAGGGGATGGGGGAGAGTTCTGGGAAAGGATGGATATTTAAGCTTAGGCCAGGGTTTCTCAGCTACAGAACTGCTGAGACTGGGGCCCGTTTGCTGTCAGTTGTGGGGCCGTCCTATGCATTGTGGGATGTTGAATGGCATCCCTGGCCTCAACTCACTAGATGCTAGGAGCACTTTTCCTCTATGTGTTTGCTAGGGCTGCCGTATCAAAGTTCCACCATCCAGGTGGATTAAACAGCAGAAATGTATTGTCTCAGTTCTGGAGGCCAGAAGCTCGAGATCAAGGTGTTGGAACGGTTGGTTCCTTTTGATGCCTCTCCTTGGCGTGTGGATGGCCATCTTCTCTCTGTATCTTCACAGCATCTCCCCTCTGTACATGCCTGTGTCTAGATATCTTCTTCCTGTGATAGGGTTTGGATTTGTGTCCCCGCCTAAATCTCATGTCAAATGGTAATCTCCAGTGTTGGAGGAGGGGCCTGGTGGGAGGTGACTGGATCGTGGGGTTGGATTTTTCCCTTGCTGTTCTCATGATAGTGAGTGAGGTCTCATGAGATCTGGTTGTTTGAAAGTGTGTAGCACCTGCCCCTTCACTCTCTTGCTCCTTCTCCAGCCATATAGTGCGTATCTGTGTCCCCTTTGCCTTCTGCCATGATTGTAAGTTTCCTGAGGCCTCCCCAGCCATGCTTCCTGCACAGCCTGTGAAATCATGAGCCAATTAATCCTCTTTTCTTTATTCAGTCCTCATTCTCAGGTAGTTCTTTATAGCCGTTCGAGAATGGACATCTTCTAAGTACATCTTCTAATACATCTTCTAAGTACACCCATCATATTGGACTAGGGCCCACCCTACTGACATCGTTTTAATTTAATTACCTCTAAAGACTCTATGTTCAAATACGGTTACCAGGGGTGAGATAAGATACCAGGGATTAAGACTTCAACATTTGAATTTTTGGGGTAATACAATTCAGCTTATAACAGCCACATATCCCCTAGTCTTGAAAAGCTAAAACGTCTCTAGATGCTACAGACTGAATTGTCCTCCCTTTCTCCAGAGTTCATGTTGAAGCCCAGTTGTCTCCCCCAAAGGTGCCTGTATTGGAGATGGGGCCTCTAGGGAGGTGATAAAGGTTAAGTTAGGTCATAAGGGTGAAGCCCTGAACCAACAGAACTCATGCCCTTACAAGAAGAGGAAGATACACCAGAGCTTTCTCTCTCCTCTGTAAGGACACAGCCAGAAGGCAGCCATCTGCAAGCCACGAAGAGAGCCCTCACCAGGAACCAACCATGCTGGCATCCTGATTTCAAACTTCCAGCATCTGGAACTGTTAGCAGCAAATTTCTGTTACGTCACCTAGGACATGGTATTTTGGAATGACAGCTCAACACCAGACATTGCTAAATGTCCCCTGGGGGACAAGCCCTGACCTAGACCATGATAAGCACTGTCACATTTAGCTTGGGTTGAGCTGTTGGGTGGTTTGGAGAGAGGATATCAGGCCCAGGAAAACACTGATAACATTCCCCATGGAGCAAGAACCTGTTGCATCCAGGGCTCATGGAAGATGGTGTGAAGGGAGCAGGGAGAAGTGGGGAGAGAGTGATGTGAGCTGATTGAAGAAGGAGTAGGTTCCAGATCGCTTAGTGCTGTGACCAGCTTGGTCATAGAGACCCCAACCCAGGTGGTGCTGAAGGAATGAAGAAACAGAAATAAAGATAGAGTGTAAAAGTGAGGAGCAGAGTGGGACGTCGGGGCTGACAGTGTTTCCCAGCTGACAGCCCAGAGCAGACTCTGACTGATGTATTTATTCTTTGTGAATAAGTGATTATTTTTAATAAGCAGGTGCTCAGTGTTTCTTCATAGAATAAAGAAGAAACCAGACTAGACTAAACAGGCAGCTAGTGCCTGTTCACTACTAAAATAGAAATAAGCTAGAAAGCATTCTTTGTGAGTCAGCAATGGGGGCAAGGTCAGATATCCTGTGTTTTGGGAGCTGGTTTAACTAGTGCATAACTGGTACATACTGCTTACTATTCTAGAAGTTTTCTGCCTGGGGATGGCTCGGTGTTCCTTGCCATTACCTTTCAGCAAACAACATCTACTCCATCACACACATGTCAAGAACTTCTCCCAAGTTCAGGGCTTGGTGTGCAGGAAGAGAACCCTGGCTTATGTTCTAAGCCCACCGAGAGCCAGTGACGTGTTTAGGTGAGTGCTGCAGTGCACTTGTGATTTTAACAGAATCCCACCCCCAGCACCAGGGAGGAGCGTGGGCTCAGGGAGGAAAGCAGTGGTAGATGGAGGCCATCAGGAGTAGAACGGTGCTGGTCTAGACTGGGGGTGAGTGTGGAGGAAGTGTGCTGGGTTCCCCCAAGACCACCCCAGGGTCGATGATCCACTAGGACGACTCACAGCATATGTCGTACTCATGACTGTGATTTATTACTACAAGTGAATATGAAGCAGAATCAGCAAAGGGGTGCTGGACGCAGTGGCTCACGCCTATAATCCCAGGTGTGAGGTGGGAGGATCACCTGAGGTCAGGAGTTCAAGACCAGCCTGGGCAACATGGCGAAACTCCGTCTTTACTAAAAATACAAAAATTAGCTGGGCATGGTGGTGTGCACCTGTAATCCCAGCTACTCAGGAGGCTGAGGCAGGAGAATCGCTTGAACCTGGAAAGCAGAGGTTGCAGTGAGCCGAGATGGTGCTGCTGCACTCCAGCCTGGGTGACAGAGTTTCTTCTATCAGTTAGGGCAGTGGGAACCTTCTTGAAATCCAGGTTCTCAGACTCCACCCAAGGGCCAGCCTTGCAAACACATCTTGCTAAGGAGACCATCAGGGCCATCTGTCTTAACTCCTTTCTGCACAGTAGGGAAGTGAGGAATGATTTAAAACACATAGAGGCCAGGTGTGGTGGCTCATGCCTGTAATCCCAGCACTTTGGGAGTCTGAGGTGGGAGGACTTCTTGAGGCCAGGAGTTTAAGACCAGCCTGGGCAACATAGCAGACCCCATCTCTACAAAATAAGAAAATTAGCCAGGCATGGTTGTGTGCGTGCACCTGTGGTCTTGCTACTCAGGAGGCTGAGGAGGGAGAACTACTTGAGCCCAGAAATTCCAGGCTGCAGTGAACTAGTCCAGCCTGGATGAGAGAGCAAGACCCTGTCTCAAAAAAATTATGGTAGTAATGCATATAAAACATTTAGAGAAGGTCAAGTTAATTTGGTGTTTCATGTATTCATTTACCAATGACATGGAGCGTTTTTGTGCCAAGTAGGGTATCAAGGACAGGGCAGCAAAAGCACCCAGGCTTATTCTTAAAAAGTTTCCAATCCAGTGAGGCTGACAGAAAATAAACACTCATGGCAGCAGTACAAAGTTGGTTACAGATGGGTAAGGGCTGCAAAGAGGGAGAAAGGGTCCTATCAGAGAAAAGGAGAGAAGGGGCTCTTTCTACAGGGGAGGAGACCTCAGGATGGGATACTCTGAGGGGAACATTTCAGTGGATCCAAAAAGAAAAGGCTCGATGTAGGTGTTGGCTGTAGCGGGGATGGATGGGAGAGGGGCTTGGGGTTGACTACTGCCATGTAGAGACCTCATCACTATTTATTCTGATTAGTTGCTGGAAGCTATAGAGTGTCAGAAAGGGGTAAGGTCTCTGATTAAAGACAGGGACAGCACTTCACGAGATTGAGGACATGGTTAGGGAAAGCAGGATTTAGGAGGTTGGTGATGAGGTTTTTTTTTTTTTTTTTTTTTTTTACATAGTCTCGCCCCGTTGCCCAGGCTGGAGTGCAGTGGTGCGATCTTGGCTTACTGCAACCTCCGCCACCTGGGTTCAAGTGATTCTTGTGCTTTAGCTTCCTGGGTGGCTGGGACTACAGATGTGTGCCACCACACCCAGCTAATTTTTGTACTTTTAGTAGAGACAGGGTTTCACCATATTGGCCAGGGTGGTCTCCAACTCCTGACCTCAGGTGATACGCCAGCCTTGGCCTCCCAAAGTGCTGGGATTACAGGTGTGAGCCATTGCACCTGGCCTATTTTTTTTTAATAACAGAAATTTCTGTTTCATAGTTTAAGATACTAGAAGTCCGAAATTGAGGTGTCGACAGGACCGTGTTCCCTCTGATGGCTTGGGGTTGGGGGGCGGGGGTGGATCCTGCACCTGCCTTTTGATGGTGGTCTGCAGCCCTGGTTCTCCTTGGCTGTGGGTGCAGCCCTCCCCTCTCTGCCTGTGTTGCCTCATGGCGATCTTCCTTCTGTGTATCTGTCTCTGTCTCTTCTCTTAGGAGAAACATTGTGTTGGATTAAGGGCCCTGTTGGATTATCCAACTCTCATGTGATCTCAACTTGTTACATCTACAACAATCCTGTTTCCAAATAAGATCACATTTTGAAGTACTGGGGGTTAGGACTTCCCCTTTTCAGGGAGACACAATTCGAGCCATAGCAATCTGTTCTCTAGTCCTGGCAAATTCATGTCCTTCCCAAAATACACTCACTGTGATCCTGACATCCCCCGAGTTTTAATCCATTTCAGCATCAACTCTAAGTGCAAAATCTCATCTAAACACCATCAAGTCAAAGTCTCATCTGATCTCATGAGAATCCAACATCTCATCATGTCACTCATCTACATCAGGTAGGAGGGAGACTCAGAGTGTGGTCTATGGTGGGGCAAAATTCCTCCCCATCTGCAAACCTGTGAAATCAGAAAGCAAGCAATCTGCTTCCAAAATACAGTGATGGGGCAAGCATAGGATAGACATTCCCATTTCAAAAGGAGAAACTGGAAGAGAAAAGGGGTAATGGATCCAGAACAAGTTAAAACCCATCAGGGCAAATGCTATGAGGTTTCCAGGCCTGGAAAAAAAATCCTCTTCGGTTGGGAACTCTGACCTCTGGACCTCATTTTGGCTACATTCTATTCCTGTTCCCTTAGATGGGCAGAAAGAGTTGAGCCAATGGTTGGATACATGGATCTGGTGTTCATATGTGAGAGTCAGCCTGGAGATTTGGGCTTCATCATGCAGATTTGGGAATTGACACCCATAGAATGGGCGAGGTTGCCCACCAAGGCAGAGGATTGAGGAAAACGTGAAGAGGAGGGTCTGCAACCTGTGGACGCCAGCAGCATGTTGGAGGAGAAGCTCTTATAGGAAAAAGAGGAGGCTGGGTTGTGATCACTGATCACAGGCTGGGTGGGCCACAAGAAGGAGGGATTGGCCGGGTGCAGTGCCTTTCAACTGTAATCCTGGCTACTCAGGAGGCTGCGGTGGGAGGAGCACTTGAGGCCAGGAATTCAAGGCTAGCTTGGGCAACATAGTGAGACCCCCCCCCATCTCTAAAAAAATTTTAAAAATATTAGCTTGGTGTGGTGGTGCACACATGTAGCCTCAGCTACTTGGGAGGCTGAGGTAGGAGGATCACTTGGGCCCAGGAGTTTGAAGCTGCAGTGAGCTGTGATTGTGCCACTGCACTCCAGCCTGGGTGACAGAGAAAGACCGTGGCTCAAAACACCACCACCACCACCAGCAGCAGCAGCAGCAGCAGCAGCAGCAGCAGCAAAAACAACAACAACAACAAACCCAGGAGATAGAAGATGGTGAACACACATCAGTGGGATTTCCCACCATGGATTGAGGTCACTGGTGATTCCAGAGCAGCCCTTGGAATGGTGGAGCTGGGAAATGAGTGGGAGGGGAGGAAGTGGGCAGAGACAGAACAGTAGCCCAAGGGAAAAGTGGGGTGTTATGGCTTGAATTGTACCCCTTCAAAAAGATATGCTGAGGTCCTAGCCCTGTGGATGTGGCCTTATTGAAAATGAGGGTCTCTGCAGACTAATCCAACATGATTGTGTCTTATGAGAAGAGGAAGATGCCATGTGCAGACAGACACACAGGGAGAGGACCGTGTGACGGTAGAGGCAGATGTCAGAGGGATGCATCTCCCAGCCAAGGAGCCCCAAGCATCGGCGGCCACCACCAGAGGCCAGGGAGAGGCAAGGAAGGACTCTTCTTAGAGCCTCAGAGGAGGCCTGACCCTGCCGACACCTTCATTTTGGACTCCTGGTTTCTAAAACTGCAAGAGGATACATTTCTGTGGTTTTAAAGACACTCAGTTTGTGATACTTTGTTACGGCAGCTGCAAAAAAAAACACATTTGGGGTTAGGAATTGGGTGTGGATCAGGTTTAAAAAGTGAGGGGACATGGATAAAGCTGGAAACCACCATTCTCAGCAAACTGACACAAGAACAGAAAACCAAACACTGCATGTTCTCACTCATAAGCGAGGGTTGAACAATGAGAACACATGGACACAGGGAGGGGAACATGACACACTGGGGTCTGTTGGGGGGTGGGGGGCTAGGGAGGGACAGCAGGGGGTGGGGGATTGGGGAGGAATAGCATTAGGAGAAATACATACTGTAGATGATGGAGTGATGGATGCAGCAAACCGCCATGGCATGTGTATACCTATGTAACAAACCTGCATGTTTTGCACATGTACACCAGAACTCAAAAGTATACATGTACATCAGAACTCAAAGTATACATAAAAAAAAGTGAGAGGAAAGGTCCCATCTGGAGGGAGAGGCAAGGATGCAGGGAATGAGGAGTGATCTGAGAGTTGCTTGCTTGTCTGTCATAGGCCAGAGGGAGGATGCCTGGTGCAGAGGGAGGGATGGTGTTGATTTGAAGGCAGGTGCGAAGTAAGTTTCCTTTTAAGAGAGACTTGCAGGGTGGTTGTGGTTTATCTGCCCTCGACTTGTGGTAAGTCCTGGACACCACTAGCCCTGCAGTGTAGGGGGCAGAGGAAGGGGCCAGACAGCCAGAGAGGAAGAGCTGTCCCAAAGCTGAGTCTGGGGACAGCGGTGGGTGCTATAGGAACTTTGGAGTCTTCTGGTGAATTATTGAGTCTATGGCTCTTGGGATATGGAACGAAGGGGTGGGTGTGTGTGTGCGTGCGCACGCATGCACGTGCACATGTCTGTGTGTGCTACAGTCTGCGTATGTTGTGTGTATGCACGAGTGCATGTAGTATGTAACTGTGTTTGTGTGCATATGTGTGCGGGTCTGTGTGTATGTGTGTGCATGTGATTGTGTGCTTGCATGCTTGTGCAAGAGCTTGCAGATATGGGTCTGCATGTGTGTGTCTCTGAGTGTGTGCATATGCATGTGTATGTGTGTACACATGATCACTCACTGCCAGGCTTGGGGCTTGTGAGTGTGCCCAGTAGGCCAGGCACCAACCCTCATGCCTCCTCCCCTCTCCCCTAGCTGTGTCCACAGGGGACCCTGCCTGGCTTCAGGAGGACAGAGTAGAGGAAGAAGCCATGGTTCCTGGGTTGCCAACCGCCTGTTCACAGGTAGGTAAGAACTTCCTGTTCTAAAAGAACACTGCTATGCCCAAAGGCTGGACTTGCCCTTTTCCTATAACCTGCCTGGCTCATCTCACAGGGTTGGTTTCCATGCCTCCAGGGACTGGACTTCTTGCAGTGGGTGTCAGTGGGGGAGCCCGGCCCACGATCCTACCACCCCATTCAGACCCTCCCCAGGCTGTCGAACACCAGGAGGGAAAGCAAAGCAAAGATGTGAGCCATTCTCATTTTGTGGTCTCCATGATCTCACTGAGCAAAGAGTTGAGTCATTTTCCAGATATTTCCCTCTTGCCTGTACCATGCTCAGCTCTGTTGGACCCTGGAGCTAGAAGGGGGACAAATCTGCAAGAGCTTCCTGGCTCATTGTCAATAGATAAGTCGTGTCCTGAGGTTGAGGACTTGCAACATTAGCTTATCACCTCTTGCTGTTCTTGCTTAAGGAGTGGCGAGTAGAGAGAAGAGTTCTAGTTCAGAGTCCTGAGCCAAGGGGCAGATTCTGGGGTATCTCAGAACCCCCAGACTGAAAGTCCTCTGCCTCAGGTCTCGCTTCCCCAGGCCTGCCAGCCTGCAGCATCCTCTGGTGTACTGGTAGGGGCGGTCCCTGGCTGAGCCGGGATGGATGTGTGTTTTAGGAACCAGTCACCTTTGCAGATGTGGCTGTGGTGTTCACCCCAGAAGAATGGGTGTTTCTGGACTCGACTCAGAGGAGCCTGTATAGAGATGTGATGCTGGAGAACTACAGGAACCTGGCCTCTGTGGGTAAGGTGGCTTCATCTTGTCTTTCCAGAGCAAGTCAGAGTCTTGCTCTGTTGCCCAGGCTGGAGTGGGAGGTGTGACCTTGGCTTACTGCAACCTTCGCTTCCTGGGCTCAGCTGATCCTCCCACCCCAGCCTCCCTAGTAGCTGGGACCACAGGTGTGCATCATCACACCTGGCTAATTTTCATGTTTTTTGGTAGAGATGGGGTTTTGCCACGTTGTCTAGTCTGGTCTCGAACTTCTTTGGCTCAAGTGGCCCACCTGCCTCAGCCTCCCAAAGTGCTGCGATTACAGACATGAGCCACCGTGCCTGACCAAGTCTTTGTCTTTTTATCACATGCTATGCAGTAACCATAGCTCTGGGAACTGTGCAAGTCTGGCAAACCTAGAGGTGAAAAACAGATAATTCCCACCCTCATGAGGCTTTCAGTCTACTGGGCTTTGTATGGAATGAAGATCTGTCCGCTTCTCTGTCTCTCTGTGATTAAAAGCTTTTAGACTTCTCAAATGTATTATTGAGCTAGGCCCTTAGTTTTGTAGACCAGAGAGCCTCAGTGTCGTCTTGGACCCAGTGAGGAAACTTGTGTTTAGTTCCTCAGTGAAAGAGCTTGGCTGTGTCCATCAGAATTTAGGCACATGCATTTTGCCACTCCCATCTCTAGAGCCCTTAAAGACTTAATATCAGTCCTTGTGTCATGGTGTGGCACAGTCCTCCCACAACATGGCGTTTTTTTCTCACCAGCAGGTGATCAACTGTGCAAACCCAATGCATCATCTGATTTGGAGCAAAGCGGAGAGCAGTGGAACACTGAGAGGGGAGTCATCTCAGACACCTGTCCAGGTGAGCCCAGGCAGATCAGGTGAACATCATCTCTGGTCAGTAAGGGAAGTGTCCAGTTTGGAAACTGTCAATCAGGGCAACCTATACATACCCTTGACTGAGAAGGCTGCTTGATTGAGCTCCCTTATTAAATGTCACCTTCTTTCCTTTTTCCCTTTCCTGTTTAATCTCTGAAACTTTACATTAATCTTCTAGAAAGATTTGTCCTACTTTCTCTTCATATTTAATATTTCCATGCGTATATTTTATCCATGTCCTCCCCACTGTACATTCTTGCTAATATTTTTTCTCAACATTAGGTTACAATCTTCATGGAATCCTTTTTTGGTAAATCACCTACTATTTCCATCCCATGTTTCTCTGATTACATAACTTCTCACCTAGTCAAATACCTTAAAATTTTCCTTAACTCTTAAATACATTCCTTGTCTTTGTAATTTCTTCCCATATTTAGGATCAGTATTTGGAAAAAAAAGTCCACATGTGCCTTGCTTACTTTTTAATTCACCTTGATCCCACAGTTTCTTTCCCTGCGCACTTAACAATTTCTTCCCTAATTCATTTCAGAACCTCAACTTCAGCCCCAAGAGGCAATTCCTAGCCAAGACAATTTTACGGAGATTCTGTCCATTGGCATGAAAGGGGTAAGACTTTCCAGGGATTACTCTTGGTTCTCTATAGTAGGATGAGTCTGGGGTTGCTGTAAGTTAGAAAAGCAGCCCAAGAGCCAAGAGAGTTTCAAGGCAAGTAGTGCTTGCCCAGGAGAAAGCAGTTTCTTGGAAGAGAGTCTGTAAATGTCATGAACTGGTGGAAAACTAAATGTAGATCATCTTCCTACAGGCAAACATTTTCATAGGTATGACACAGATACCAAGTGTTTAAGACTTAATTTGGCCTAAAAGAAATTGGAAAAATTCTGCACCTAAGAAGCCCTATGAAAGTAATGAAAGATAGTTCTTTGCAACAGAGTATCCACCCTGTTCCACTTAAGGGAACTCTGGGTAGAAATGATATGGACTCAGTAAATGGTACAAGTTTCAGATGTAGAACGGTGTTTCTCTTACATTCATTTCACATTGGGGAGAATATCTGAATCTAATAAGGCCTTTGGTCTTCACATTTTCCTTAATCGACAGGAGCAACCTCAGCCTGCAGAAAAACTCTATAAATATCATGAACTTGAGACACCTTTTAACAGCATTGAACCACTTTTCCAGTACCAGAGAATTCATGCTGGAGAGGCCTCCTATGAATGTCAAGAGAGTAGAAATTCCTTCTTCCAGAGTGCTCACCTAATTGTGCCCGAGAAAATCCATAGTGGGGATAAAACCTATGCATGTAACAGATGTGAAAAATCCTTCAGATACAGCTCTGACCTCATCAGGCATGAGAAGACTCATACTGCAGAGAAGTGCTTTGACTGTCAAGAATGTGGGCAAGCCTTCAAATATTCCTCGAATCTTCGGCGACACATGAGAACTCATACCGGAGAGAAGCCATTTGAATGTAGTCAGTGTGGGAAAACCTTCACGAGGAACTTTAACCTGATTTTGCACCAGAGAAACCACACAGGAGAGAAGCCCTATGAGTGTAAAGATTGTGGGAAAGCCTTCAATCAGCCATCATCCCTTAGGAGCCACGTGAGAACTCACACTGGAGAGAAGCCCTTTGAATGCAGCCAGTGTGGGAAAGCCTTCAGGGAACACTCTTCACTGAAGACACATCTGCGAACCCATACCAGAGAGAAACCATATGAGTGCAACCAATGTGGCAAGCCTTTCCGGACGAGCACTCATCTGAATGTGCACAAGAGGATACACACAGGGGAGAAACTGTATGAGTGCGGGACTTGCGGTCAGGTCTTGAGCCGTCTCTCAACTCTGAAGAGTCACATGCGAACTCACACTGGAGAGAAGCCCTATGTGTGCCAGGAATGTGGGCGAGCCTTCAGTGAGCCCTCATCCCTCAGGAAACATGCAAGGACTCACAGTGGCAAGAAGCCCTATGCATGCCAGGAATGCGGGCGAGCCTTTGGTCAGTCTTCACACCTTATTGTACATGTGAGAACACATAGTGCTGGGAGACCCTATCAATGTAATCAGTGTGAGAAAGCCTTCAGGCACAGCTCCTCACTCACTGTACACAAAAGAACCCACATGGGAAGAGAGAACATCAGGAATGGCAGCCTGCCTTTATCAATGTCTCATCCATTCTGTGGGCCCCTTGCTAATTAACTTCCATTTTGTAAAAATATAAACATATGGGGCTATGACTTTCCATCATAATACTCCCTTAGCTGCATCCCATGTTTCAGTACATAATATTTTCATTTCGGTTTAATTGTAAGTATTGTCAGCCTCCATTATCATTTATTGTCTGATCTATCTATTATTTGGAATTAGATTTTTCAAAACTAATACATGGATATATTTTCATAGAGGTATAATGACATAATGGAATGCATACATCTTAAGTGTACAGTTAGATGAATTTGACAGATGCATACATGCATGTAACCAACACCCCATTCCAGATATAGAATGTTTCTGTCATTCTGGAAGGTTCCTGCATGTTATATGGCTATTTCTTAGTTGCCGTTTTTTTGTTGGTTTCTAATTTAATTACATGGTGAGGTGAGTATGTGGCTTCTTTGTTATTGAGTCTTAGGTATTTGCCGAGATTTGCTATTAGGTCTGGTGTGGCTTATTCTGCTAGCCATCAGCCAAAATTGTCCCTTCTTCCTTAGAAAAGAACCTGGGTTTTCTGTTCATATTGGTAATGTGCACTATTAAAAAGCTTCCATCTGCTGGCCAGGCACAGTAGCTCACACCTGTAATCCCAGCACTTTGGGAGGTCGAGGTGAGTGGATCACCTGAGGTCAGGAGTTTGAGATCAAGCCTGGTCAACATGGTGAAACCCTGTCTGTACTAAAGATACAAAAATTAGCTGGGTTAGGTGGCACGCATCTGTAATCCCAGCTACTTGGGAGGCTGAAGCAGGATAATTGCTTGAACCCAGAAGGTGGAGGTTGCAGTGAGCTGAGATCTTGCCACTGCACTCTGGCCTGGTCAACAGAATGAGAACTCTGTCTCAAAAAAGAAAAAAAAAAAAAGCTTCCGTCTCCCAGCCCTTCTTGTGAGCAGGGGCAGGCCATTTCCTTCAGTCCTGGCTAGTATGAATATGAGAAGTCACTGGATGTCACTCTGGGGAAGTTGTTGTATAGGGATGGCCTCATGTAGCCATGTCTCTCCACTTCTTGCCCTTTGGACAAGCAGACCTGATGTCTAGAGCTAGAGGAGCCCTCCTGTGACCATAAAGGTAAAAGCCACAGGCTAAGAAGAGTGTGGCTGGAAGTGACAGCCATCTTGATTCCCCAATCTAAAAAATATTTAGAATATATTTAATGGAATTGACATATTCATGTGATTGCAGCACCTCTGGACTATTTATTTCTGGATCTCCCACATATGAAAAATACACACTTCTTACTGGTACAA
>NW_016108134.1:166382-168282 GCF_001604975.1 Cebus imitator
TTGCTCCGTAGCCCAGGCTGGAGTGCAGTGGCACAATCTCGACTCACTGCAACCTCTACCCCCAGGATCCCAGTTCAAGCAATTCTCCTACTTCAGCCTCCCAAGTAGCTGGGATTACAGGCACAAGTCATCATGCCCAGCTAATTTTTGTATTTTTTAGTAGAGACATTTTCACCATGTTGGCCAGTCTGGTCTTGAACTCCTGACTTCGTGATCCACCTGCCTTGGCCTCCCAACATGCCAGGATTACAGGTGCGAGCCACCATGCCTTGCCTGATATACCACATTTTCTTTATCCACTCATCCACTGATGGACAGTTAGGTTGATTCCATATCTTGGCTATTGTGAATAATGCTGCAGGTTTTGTTATGAATAAAGCTGCTGTGAATGTTCTTGTTAAGTCATACTGTGGACATAGGTATTCATTTCTCTTGAGTATAAATATAGGAATGGAATTGCTGGATTTTGGAGGAGGCCTATCTTTAGCTTTAGCAGATCTTACCAGACACTTTTTTAGTGTGGTTGAAACCATTTATACCTCAATTTGTACATCAACGCATGAAAGTTTCATTGCTTCACATCCTTGGCAATGTGGTACTGTCACTCAAATTAATCTGAGATACATTACTGGGTATGCAGCAATTTCTTAGGTTTAATTTGCATATTCTTTTAAAAAATATTGCATTTTAGGTTTTGGGGTACATGTGAAGAACATTCAGGATTGTTGCATAGGTACATACATGGCAATGTGGTTTGCTGCCTTCCTCCCCATCATCTATATCTGGCATTTCTCTCCATGTATCCCTCCTGAACTCCCCATCCCTCACTGTCACTCCCCTGGTTCTCTCCCCCACAGACCTTAGTGTGTGATGCTCCCCTCTGTGTCCATGTGTTCTTATTGTTTAACACCCGCCTATGAGTGAGAACATGTGGTGTTTGATTTTCTGTTCTTGTGTCAGTTGGCTGAGAATGATGGTTTCCAGGTTCATCCATGTCCCTACAAAGGACATGAACTCATTATTTTTTATGGCTGCATAGTATTCCATGGTGTATATGTGCCACATTTTCCCTGTCCAGTCTATCATTGATGGGCATTTGGGTTGGTTCCAGGTCTTTGCTATTGTAAACAGCACTGCAATGAGTGTTCGTATGCATGTGTCCTTATAATAGTATGATTTATAATCCTTTGGATATATACCCAGTAATGGGATTGCTGGCTCAAATGGAATTTCTATTTCTAGGTCCTTAAGGAATCGCCACACTGTCTCCCACAATGGTTGAACTAATTTACACTTTCACCAACAGTGTAAAAGTGTTCCTATTTCTCCACATCCTTTCCAGCATCTGTTGTCTCCAGATTTTTTAATGATTGCCATTCTAACTGGCGTGAGATGGTATCTCAATGTAGTTTTGATTTGTGTTTCTCTAATGACCAGTGATGATGAGCATTTTTTAATATGTTTCTTGGCCTCATATATGTCTTCTTTTTAAAGTGTTCATATCCTTTGCCCACTTTTGAATGGGCTTTGTTTTTTTCTTGTGAATCTGTTTTAGTTCTTTGTAGAGTCTGGATATTAGCCCTTTGTCAGACGGGTAGATTGCAAAAATTTTTTCCCATTCTGTTGGTTGCTGATTCACTCTAATGATTGTTTCTTTTGCTTTGCAGAAGCTCTGGAGTTTAATTAAGTCCAATTTGTCTATTTTGGCTTTTGTTGCCAATGCTTTTGGTGTTTTAATTATTAAGTTCTTGCCTATGCCTATGTCCTGAATGGTTTTGCATAGATTTTCTTCTAGGGTTTTTATGGTGTTAGGTCTTATGTTTAAGTCTTTAATCCATCTGGAGTTAATTTTAGTGTAAGGTGTCAGGAAGGGTTCCAGTTTCTGCTTTCTGCACATGGC
>NW_016108134.1:168337-173980 GCF_001604975.1 Cebus imitator
CCCAGTACCATGCTGTTTTGATTACTGTAGCCTTGTAATATAGTTTGAAGTCAGGTAGTGTGATGCCTCCAGCTTTGTTCTTTTTACTTAGAATTGACTTGGCTATGCAGGCCCTCTTTTGGTTCCATATGAAGTTTAAGGTGGCTTTTTCCAGTTCTGTGAAGAAGGTCATTGGTAGCTTGATGGAGATAGCATTGAATCTGTAAATTACTCTGGGCAGTATGGCCATTTTCACGATATTGATTCTTCCTAACCATGAGCATGGAATGTTTCTCCTGTTTTTGTCCTCACTTATTTCATTGAACAGTGGTTTGTAGTTCTCCTTGAAGAGGTCCTTTACGTTCCTTGTTAGTTGTATTCCTAGGTATTTTATTTTCTTTGTAGCAATTGTGAATGGCAGTTCGCTCTTGATTTGGCTCTCTTTAAGTCTGTTATTAGTATATAAGAATGCTTGTGATTTTTGTACATTAATTTTATATCCTGAGACTTTGCTGAAGTTACTTATCAGTTTCAGGAGATTCTGGGGTGAGACGATGGGGTCTTCTAAATATACAGTCATGTCATCTGCAAATAGAGACAATTTGACTTCCTCCTCTCCTAATTGAATACCCATTATTTCTTTTTCTTGCCTGATAGCTCTGGGTAGAACTTCCAATACTATATTGAATAGGAGTGGTGAGAGAGGGCATCCTTGTCTAGTGCCAGATTTCAAAGGGAATGCTTCCAGTTTTTGCCCATTCAGTATGATATTGGCTGTGGGTTTGTTGTAAATAGCTTTTATTATTTTGAGATACATTCCGTCAATATCTAGTTTATTGATAGTTTTTAGCATAAAGTGCTGTTGAATTTTGTCAAAGGCCTTCTCTGCGTCTATTGAGATAATCATGTGGTTTCCGTCTTTGGTTCTGTTTATGTGGTGAATTACGTTTATAGACTTGCATATATTGAACCAGCCTTGCATCCCTGGGATGAAGGCTACTTGATCGTGATGGATAAGCTTTTTGATATGCTATTGCAATGGGTTTGCTAGTATTTTATTGAAGATTTTTGCATCTATGTTCATCATGGATATTGGCCTGAAGTTTTCTTTTCTTGTTGAGTCTCTGCCAGGTTTTGGAATCAGGATGATGTTGGTCTCATAAAATGATTTGGGAAGAATTCCCTCTTTTTGTATTGTTTGGAATAGTTTCAGAAGGAGTGGTACCAGCTCCTCTTTGTATGTCTGGTAGAATTCGGCTGTGAACTCATCTGGGCCTGGGCTTTTTTTGGTTGGTAGGCTGTTAATTGCTGCCTCAACTTCAGCCCTTGTTATAGGTCTATTCAGGGTTTTGACTTCTTCCTGGTTTAGGCTTGGGAGGGTGCAAGTGTCCAGGAATTTATCTGTTTCTTCCAGGTTTACTGGTTTATGTGCATAGAGTTGTTTGTAGTAATCTCTGATGGTGGTTTGTATTTCTGTGGAATCTGTGGTGATATCCCCTTTATCTTTTTTTATTGCATCTATTTGATTATTCTCGCTTTTCTTTTTTATTAATCTGGCTAGTGGTATTTTGTTGATCTTTTTAAAAAACCAGCTTCTGGATTTATTGATTTTTTGAAGCTGTGTGTGTGTGTATGTGTGCGTGTGTGTGTGTATCTCTTTCAATTCTGCTCTGATCCTAGTTATTTCTTGTCTTCTGCTAGGTTTTGAGTTTTTTTGATCTTGCTCCTCTAGCTCTTTCAATTTTGATGATAAGGTGTCAATTTTAGATCTTTTCTTGCTTCTCATGTGAGCACTTATTGCTATACATTTTCCTCTAGACACTGCTTTAAATATGTCCCAGAGATTTTGGTATGTTGTGTCTTCGTTCTCATTGGTTTTGAAGAACATCCTTATTTCTGCCTTCATTTCATTGTTTATCCAGTCAACATTCAAGAGCCAGTTCAGTTTCCATGAAGTTGTGTGGTTCTGAGTTAGTTTCTGTATTCTGAGTTCTAATTTGATTGCACTTTGGTCTGAGAGACTGTGTTATGATTTCATTCTTTTGCATTTGCTGAGGAGTGATTTAGTTCCAATTATGTGGTCAATTTTAGAGTAGGTGCAATGTGGTGCTGAGAAGAATGTATATTCTGTGGATTTGGGGTAGAGAGTTCTGTAAATGTCTATTAGGTTTGCTTGGTTGACATCTGAGTTCAAGTCCTGGATATCCTTGTTAATTGTCTGTCTCATTGATCTGTGTAATATTGACAGTTGAGTGTTAAGATCTCCCACTATTATTGTGTGGGAGTCTAAGTCTCTTTGTAGGTCATTAAGAACTTGCTTTATGTATCTGGGTGCTCTTGTATTGGGTGCATATATATTTAGGATCATTAGCTCTTCATGTTTCATTGCTCCTGTTACCATTATGTAATGCCCTTCTTTGTCTCTTTTGATCTTTGTTGGTTTAAACCCTATTTTATCAGAGACTAGGATTGCAACTCTTGCTTTTTTTGCTCTTCATTTGCTTGACAAATCTTCCTCCATCCCTTTATTTTGAGCCTATGTGTATCCTTGCATGTGTGATGGGTTTCCTGGATACAGCACACAGATGGTTTTTGGCTTCTTATCCAATTTGACAGTCTGTGCCTTTTGATTGGGGCATTTAGCCCATTTACATTTAAGGTTAACATTGTTATGTGTGAATTTGATCCTGCCATTTTGATGCTAGCTGGTTGTTTTGCCTATTAGTTGACACAGTTTCTTCATTGTGTCGATGGTCTTTACCATTTTGGTATGTTGTTGGAGGGGCTGGTACTGGTTGTTTCTATGTTTAGTGCTTCTTTCAGGAGCTCTTGTAAAGCAGGCCTGGTGGTGATGAAATCTCCAAGCAATTGCTTGTTTGTACAGGATTTTATTTCTCCTTCACTTATGAAGCTTAGTTTGGCTGGATATGAAATTCTAGGTTGAAAGTTCTTTTCTTTAAGGATGTTGAATATTGGCCCCCACTCTCTTCTGGCTTGTAGTGTTTCTGCTGAGAGATCTGCTCTGAGTCTGATGGGCTTCCCTTTGTGGGTAACCCGATCTTTGTCTCCGGCTGCCCTTAGCATTTTTTCCTTCATTTCAACCCTGGTGAATCTGACAATTATGTACCTTGGGATTGCTCTTCTTGAGGAATATCTTTGCGGTGTTCTCTGTATTTCCTGGACTTGAATATTGGCCTGCCTTGCTAGGTTGGGGAAGTTCTCCTGGATAATATCCTGAAGAGTGTTTTCCAGTTTGGATTCATTTTCTCTGTCACATTCAGGTACACCTATCAAACATAGATTACGTCTTCTCAAATAATCCCGTATTTCTTGGAGGCTTTGTTCATTTCATTTTACTGTTTTTTCCCTCCAATCTTGCCTTCTCATTTTATTTCATTGAGATGATTTTCAATGTCTGATATCTGCTTGGTTGATTCTGCTATTGAAACTTGTGTATGCTTCGTGAAGTTCTGTTGTGTTTTTCTGCTCCACCAATTCATTTATAGTCCTCCCTAAGCTGTTTATTCTCGTTAGCATTTCATCAAACCTTTTTTCAAGGTTCTTCGTTTCTTTGCATTGGGTTAGAATATGCTCTTTCAGCTCAGAAAAGTTTATTATCCACCTCCTGAAGCCTGTTTCTTTTAATTCATCAGACTCATTCTCCATCCAGCCTTGTTCCTTTACTGGCGAGGAGTTGTGGTCCCTTGGAGGAGGAGAGCCGTTCTGGTTTTGAGTGCTTTCATCCTTTTTGCGCTGGTTTCTTCCTATCTTTATGGATTTATCTACCTGTGGTCTTTGTAATTGGCGACTTTCCATGGAGTCTCTGAGTGGACATCCTTTTTGTTAACAATGAAGTTATTTTTTTCTTACTTTTCCTTCTAACACTCAGGCCCCTCTGCTGTAGGACTCCTGGAGGTCCACTCCAGACCCTACTTGCCTGGGGAATCACCTGCAGCAGCCTCTGCATTTTCGCTGGGAACTGAAATCCAGAGCTGTTCCTATTCCGCCATCTTGGGTCAACCTCCGGATGTGAGGATCTTACTCAACCAGGAACTGTGGTGACTGGGATGCAGGGCAGCTTCCGGAAACCTGAGAATCTCAGCTCCCAGCTCTGGCTGTCCAGGTCCCAGGCGCAAACTGGGGACTCCCCCAACTGCCTGCCATAGCCTCGGCCCCCACCTCGGCCCCTCGCCTCCTCAGCGGCCTCGGCCTCCTTGCCGCCAGCTCAGGTGCCGCGGTCGCACAGTGGAGAGATGGAGTAGAGGTCCTGGCCGAGGGTGGGCCCGGGGGCAAACCCGAGTGAGCCCGCGAGAGAGGCTGGGCAGCCCCTCACACCCGGGAGGTGGGCGGCGCAGTACGGACAGGTGATCGGCAGTCCGGGCCCTCAGGGCTGGGGCTGGGGAGGAGGGGGTGGAACCGCCGGGGAGGGCGGTGCTGCGGGGAGCGTAGCCCAGCCTTTCCCCCACCCGCTTCCGTGCCGGAGTCAGCGACTGGCGGCGGTGTCCGACCGGGAACGCTGAGGGAGGCTGTGCAGGTGGAGGTGCCGCACGAAGGGCCGGGCGGGGCGGACCTGGGGCTGCAGGCACCCTCTCGGCGCTGTTCGCGCCCTCAGGGTGGCTTGTGGCGGGAAAAGCTGCTGCCGCCGGCCCGGCGCGCGCCTGGCTGAGCGGGCTGACGCGCGGGACCACCCAGCGAAGCCGTCGCGCCGCCATCTCTGTGGAGAAGCGCCGGAGCCCCGCCGCGGGGAAAGGTCGGTGAGTTCCGGTTTGTTTCTCTGCTCTGCCCGCTCCAGGTCGGGGCGGACAGAGGGGCGCGCGGGGATGTCTGCGCCCCCATGGCGGCTGCACCAGAGCCGGGAAGCGGGAAAGGGCAGCTGCCGCCTGCTGTAGCTGGGGGTATCTCCTGGAGGGCGGCTAGGGTAGCGGTCCGCAGAGGTCCGGGGTGGGGAGCTCGGGGTCCGCGGGGCGCGGGGGAGGTGGTCCCGGGAGTTGCGTGCCTCCCGAGCGCTGGCGGAGTTGGGCGGGCGGCCTTGGGCTGGCGGCCTTGGCGGGAGCGGCTATGTGGGCGGCTCAGCCGAGTCCTCGGACGCCCCCTGGAACTCAGGTCCAGTCCGAGGGAGCTCGCGCAGTACGTTCTTGTGTGGAGATTTGTGGGAACTCTTAAAGCTCATTGGAAAGTACTGGCACAGAGCAGATATTCGGTGGGTAGCAGCTGGTGCCTCTGTCCCAGTTTCCCATTCACTATGCTCATGGTCAAGGCAGAAAATTTTCTCGGGCCAGGAAATGAGCCGAGTGTTGAAGCGGCGTCCTTTGGGGAAATATCCGAGGTTGGTTGTCTCGCGCTAAGGAAATCAAAGAGCCAGACACAGGAGCAGTGGGTTTAAGAGCAGAAAGTTTAATAGGCAAAAGCAAGAAGAGAGACCTTCCTCGTGCAGAGGAGGGGGACCTGAGTAGGTTTCCGGGTTTTGGGACAATGCGCTTGGTATTATAGACGAGCTTGAGGAGACAGTGTCTGATTTACACAGGGCATACACAGTGGATTGATTGGACCAGGTGGACATTTACTGGCCCGTGAAGAGGCTGGCCATCCAACCCTCATCTTTTATTATGCAAATGGGGTTTTTCCCTGGCTGGTGCCCTGCCACCTGCACATGTGGCGACAAAA